>NW_007462854.1:0-341 GCF_000475195.1 Diaphorina citri | reverse complement strand
GTGTTGAACTAATCCGTTTTCTCTTTCAGGTTCTGTAGGGCTTGTAGGGACTCGTTAGGGCTTTGTAGGATTTTGTAGAATGTTACTAATCCATTTTCTTTTTCAGGTTTTTTTTTCTGTAGGGCTTGTAGGGACTCGTTAGGGCTTTGTAGGATTTTGTAGGATGTTACTAATCCATTTTCTTTTTCAGGTTTTTTTGGTATTACTTTTGCTTTCAAACTGACAGCATTTGGAATACTGGTAAATTATGTGTTTTGTGTTCCACATGCGAGTAAACCCAATATGATTAAAATGGTGAGAAAAGAGATCAGATAGTGTGAGGCTCAAACACTGTGAGCATT
>NW_007462853.1:0-341 GCF_000475195.1 Diaphorina citri | reverse complement strand
AAAAAAAAAAAAAAAAAATACTAATGGCCAGGTGCACAAAAAGACAAAAAGTGTTTATATTCCGTTTCAGGTAAACTCTTTTGGATTGAGTCATCTCATTGGCTGTAAATTTTGTAATCAACCAATCATCAGTTTATTTAATGCTTCATCCAAAGTTAAATTTAAACCTCAGTCTAAACTCTGATAAGACCTCCGGCCATTTTTAGCCCGTCCTTCCTTTATTATTACGATAGTAATAAAAAAAGCTATAGTGGACGGGCTATTGTTTATTTATTAAGTCGCCATGCAGAAACTCAACCTGTCCGAGAAAGATGCTGGAAATCGAAATGAATTGAGGCTGA
>NW_007462852.1:0-341 GCF_000475195.1 Diaphorina citri | reverse complement strand
TCAAATTATATGTATTTACAGAAGTGCCTTCCAAAATATATATCTAAGATCCTTTAGTTTTCCTTAGGTTGTAGTTTTTGGCAAATAATTTCATTGTTAAAGTAAGGATTAGTGGCCATGTCCACAATCCTAGTTTAAATTTGGTTTAAGTTAAACTCTTGGGTTAACCAATCCAAATTGGAACAACTAGTTCCCGATGGATCATTGAAGTTAAGCAACGTTGCGCGTGATTAATATCCGAATGGGTGACCATCTGGGTAATTTAGGTAAATGTTTTCTCTGTGTTTTTAGGAATCTCTGAAATTTTGTTACTGAATCTCTTCTGTGTTATAAATACATTT
>NW_007462851.1:0-341 GCF_000475195.1 Diaphorina citri | reverse complement strand
AATTAGGACCAGAGATATAAGTGTTTTTGTCTGGAAAAACCCTTAGGTGGGCGAATAAATGGTACACTTACCCTACGTTTCGGACTAGTTGCGGTGGACTTGTTCCGAGACATGTCTGGTTGTCTGGTAGAAGGAGATTGTATAAGTAGGTACCTAGATACTAGTTGCGGTCAACTTGTTCAGGAACAAGCCAGAATAGCCAGATAAGGAATCTTTTCAGTCCAATTCGGACAAGATAAAATAAATATATTCTATTCTATTCGACATATACTTTTCTTCTTCACCTTTTCCCGAGTTCAGACGGGATCTGTGTTTTTCGTTATCCTCTCAACCAGCCGTAA
>NW_007462850.1:0-341 GCF_000475195.1 Diaphorina citri | reverse complement strand
TCATAAAGGTACCGTATACATAATGTTTTTATTTAACATTCACACTTCACTCTAACCAACAGTTTAGTCCATAATATTTATAGCATTATAGCTGTCTTATGAGAACTGTGAGTTTTATAAAAATATTAAATATTCTGCCTAAATGATTGAGCTATAATATTATGTTAACAATATAATTACCTTCTTTTTTCATTACACATTTTCCTTTACGTTTAGTTACATTTTCTCCGATTTAATTTTGATTTCTTTGTTCTTTTAATACTGTCGTGTAATTCTTAAACACAGTAATATGAAAGTCATCAGCAAACTTTACAACAGAGGGGAAAACAGCCAAATCCCCA
>NW_007462849.1:0-341 GCF_000475195.1 Diaphorina citri | reverse complement strand
CCCCGGGCGGGAATCGAACCCGCGGCCTAGCGCTTACAAGGCAGACGCACTACCAACTAAGCTAAGTAGGCTGGCTCTGATTCTTTAAAAAATGGTTTATTTTGCCATGCTTTAAAAAAATTAATGCCATATTTTCCCAAAATAAGTGCCATATTTTGCCGGTCTCTGGTGATGAGTTAAATAATTAACCCATTCCGTCCCTTCGTTCCCTCCCAGGTTACTCCTCATACGTAGCTTATCGCGTAGAGACGCGCACCAACCTGCGCGATTTTCGACGCGCCGAGATGTTTGTTCCGCGTCGATTCAGCGACTTTCTCGCGCTGCATGACAAGCTGGTGGAC
>NW_007462848.1:0-341 GCF_000475195.1 Diaphorina citri | reverse complement strand
CTGTTACACTTCATTTAATTTTTACAGTCCAGCTCCTAGTGGTGTACTGGGGATGAAATTGGTTAGTTGCTGTACTTGAAGAATGGATGAGTGAGCCCTATCCTGTGAAGCTCATTGAGACAACAATTAATATGTCCTTTGTTGTCCCTGTATTAACCTTTAGAAAACACAGAATGACTTGCTTTTGTTTTGGAACGTGCTGACATGGTGTACTATAATGAGACTATTTTGGTCCTGAACAAATGAACAGTCTAATACTTGAAAGTTAAATAATACAAGATCATTCTCATACTCTAATCCACAGGCTCTGCAATACACATTCTGAGGAATGGATCGAAACA
>NW_007462847.1:0-341 GCF_000475195.1 Diaphorina citri | reverse complement strand
AAGACTAAGGAGTTAGTAAAGTTAAAAAAAAAAAAAAAAAATACTGATCTATTGAAGGAAGCTCTTCTGTTTGTAATTCTGACATTTCCGGAGATCTGATCCAAAAACCAAAAGCTTTCCTATAGGTTGTACATATATTCCTAGTAATGGTAGGAACCATTTATTTTATAGGTTCCTATACCAACTGATAACTTAGAGAGTTGAAATCCATGTGATACCCTCCCTTATTAATGATAACATGTTAGGTCTGAGACTTCTGAGTAAGTCTGAACAAGTATAAAAGCATTTATTAAATGTTTAAAACTGGCGCTATAACTGTGGGATTGTTTTTTATCATTTCA
>NW_007462846.1:0-341 GCF_000475195.1 Diaphorina citri | reverse complement strand
GATTCGCTGGTGTCATGGTTGGGATTGACGGTGACAGACTGAATTAGGGTGACTTGAAGAATGATCAGACACAGAAGGAAACTCATCTGCAATGTTCCCGCTGGGAATCGCTTGGCTGGCAACATCTGTGAACATAGAAAAGGAAATTACTTTAAACTTACACCTTTGATCTTCTTCTTTTTCTTCGCCTTTTCCCATGTTCAGATGGGGTCGGCGTCTGTCGGCGGCATTCTCAATCAGCTTTAGAGTGATCGCTTTGAGGCCAACTGGTTTTGGCGAAACAAAATTTTCCGACTCAACCTTTGCTATTGATATAGCATAAGGAAATATGGACTAGTGTA
>NW_007462845.1:0-341 GCF_000475195.1 Diaphorina citri | reverse complement strand
CAAAGACGCCACTGGCGCGAAGGACCGAAATACTCTGTCCGTAGTGTTACAGGGATCTAAAAGGGTGAGAGAGGGGGGAAAAAAGTTACCTTCGTTGTGTTTTGAAAGTTACCTTCGGGTCTCCGGAATGTAAACTTTTCATATCTGACCACAGAGTGAAACTAGAGGGTATTGACACCTCTTCATGATTCATGAGTGAGGACCTACGCCTTAAGGCGACTACAAACGACCAAGCATATTGCAAGCTTGATCGTCTGTAGCCATCTTAAGGTCCAGCTGTTCTAAGCTTCCAAGTACTGAACCTACGTACAAAACCCGACTATAAAATCTTCTGACAAACC
>NW_007462844.1:0-341 GCF_000475195.1 Diaphorina citri | reverse complement strand
CGGCCGTCGATCGATGAGGTGAATCTATGTTGTCGAGGCAGTGTGGACGGTTCAGTCGACCTCGACTATGTGGTATGTGTGGACACAGCTTTACAGGGTGCACTCAGCTTCATGACAATTGAGGAGCTAGTTTGAATTCAAGTGAAACAAAACGGAAAAGTGACTTTTTTTTCCTTTAAAGCGCTTTAACTCTACGGACAGCAGTTCTTATCTTAGCAGTTACAGTACCTACCCTCTATCAAACCTCTTCAAAAAAAATAATAATCATCATCATGTAGCGTCATCGTGGTCGATGGTTGCTAGACGTCTTGTAACTGTTGTTCTAAAAAGTTCTCGGTTCA
>NW_007462843.1:0-341 GCF_000475195.1 Diaphorina citri | reverse complement strand
AAAAACACAGATATGTTAGATTGTTAGATATGTAGCTTTCACACCATCATTGAGGAGCTATGTGCCTTTGGAGCCAGCTCCACATATCAAAAGGACCCTTGATTCCCTGAAAACACAGACACCCTTACAACGGCTCGTTTCGCTCGTTAGTCCAAACGGCAAATAAGTCAAACAACAACGAACGCCCAAAAATCCAAAGTCAATCTTGTTTTCGGTAGAACTGTGAGGGCTTCCGGCGTTTTCATAAAGTATGGAAATTTATATCTTCATTAGAAGGAGACGCTGACGTCGGCAATGACTTGGCGAAAAAATGTTTTCCCCGAAAAAAAAAAAGAACTCTT
>NW_007462842.1:0-341 GCF_000475195.1 Diaphorina citri | reverse complement strand
TTATTTCAGTGTGAACATTAAAACGGTTGTTCCCAGGACCAAGTCACAACAGAAAGTGAATTTACAAGACATCCACAGTTACATAATCAGAGAACCTCAACCAAAATCAGCCTCAGTATCAATGGTAACATCATCGGGAACTAATCATGCAGAAAATATTATAAACGCAATCCCAAAACAATCTTCAGTGAAGATAATAACTACCTATTTAAAACACTGAACCACGAAAAAAAAGAAGATAGGTATTTCTTTAAAAATATGTACCTACCTACTTAAAATTCTCCAAGTACCTACTTCGGAACTTGGGTAGGTACATTTTGAAATTGTTGTTTACCTAAGTA
>NW_007462841.1:0-341 GCF_000475195.1 Diaphorina citri | reverse complement strand
CCTGTGAGGGAGAAGGGATTAGGTGGATGTTAAATTACCTTTGGTTAACCATAAATTCAAGGATTTAAGGGCCTAAAAAGCTATCGATGGCATCATATTGGACTATTGGTTGTGGATGAAAGAGCTCACTGTGTGAGAATCCTCACTGTGTGAGAATCCTGCCATAAAGGCTTAAAAAATCATAAAAATTATTGACCGAACGAGAGTGAGGTTTCTGTTTTAACTCGACAGTTTTTCTTTTCGTTTGGATGTTTAGTCCGCAATAACTTCCGATTGCCTCGTCCGTGCGTCTGCCTTGTAAGCGCTAGGCCACGGGTATGATTCCCGTCTGCGGTAAGGTT
>NW_007462840.1:0-341 GCF_000475195.1 Diaphorina citri | reverse complement strand
GCAGATAATTTAATAAAATAATATACCCTATCATATACAATATTGTACATAGATAGGTGGGTGATATTATTGTAGGTATATACGTATTACATATTAATATACCTACCTACCATGAAGGTAGTGTAGAGAAGTAGGTAGGTAATAATATTGTTAATAATAATTTAATAATGATATTATGTTGATAGGTGATGTATTTTTGGGCAATTTGTTCAGTTCAACACATATGGTTTTTTTTTTATATATATATACATAGGTACTGATCGAATAAACTACGGGCTAAATAATTCCCGGAGGGACGGGCCCAGCTTGTTATTTATTTACCTATTTATCTTTTAGTTAGA
>NW_007462839.1:0-341 GCF_000475195.1 Diaphorina citri | reverse complement strand
TTTTACATGTATTCTGTGGGCCCACCTCCTTCTACACATTGAAAAGAACAGATGATAGTGTGTGAAAGGTTACTGGATATTTCGCATAATATACGAGTCATAGTGGGTAACTAATGTATCAAAATACCACATGAAATTTTATCAATTTCATCATTAGTGGAGATGCCAAATTCCCCATAACGTGATAACGTTTACTAAGAATTAGCAAATTTGGCATCTCCACCAACAATAACATTCGAGTTCCAGTGTGTAAGGATAACTCTTGGAAAGACATTCATATTCAAAGTTAATGCTGTGTGTTTGTTTTTTTTTTTTTTTTTTTTTTTTTTTTTTTTTTTAAA
>NW_007462838.1:0-341 GCF_000475195.1 Diaphorina citri | reverse complement strand
CAGTACTGATTTTGTGAAAAAATTAAGCGATTTTTTGGGCGAGTTTTGCGATCTATTTACCAAGTCCGAATAATTATGTAGTCGATGTGTTTGTAATCCCGTAATAGAAAGTCGTGTGGTGTTCCCACCAGATGTTTTCATTCGAAGTAGGTACCTATGAGGGGCCCAGCTAACATATACCTATATAACTATACATATATCTAGGTATGCCTATTTGTCTATAAAAAATGCTATTCTAGGCAATAAGGTTACTAATAGGTTACAGATGGGAAGACCTACTAGTGAAAACGAGCTTAAATTTCCTGCCAAGTTACGTCAGGATAGTATGGGGGGATGGGGTG
>NW_007462837.1:0-341 GCF_000475195.1 Diaphorina citri | reverse complement strand
TAGCTAAGGTGAATCAGGCACATCCACTAATATCACAACATAATATGTACATTGTACATGAATCAGTAGCTAAGGTGATTTAGGCACATCCACTAATATTTACGAATGAAATTAGACTATGAAAGGACATAATAGACCAGAATCATAGATATTCGAGATCTCTTATCGAATATCGAATCTTAGAAGTTGGTATTGAATCTGATGGTTCGAGCATAGAAGAATTAATATTATGCTCCTAAATTGTGAACTTGGGTATCTTCTTTTCTCCTTTAGTCAAATTTTTAACCCATCTTCCATCTTTTTGTTACAGGTAAGTAAAACTAGAAATGAGAGTTGTGTCA
>NW_007462836.1:0-341 GCF_000475195.1 Diaphorina citri | reverse complement strand
AATACTAACCTGTTGTACGAATTCAGACGTGACGTCACTTAAACACCTGAGCATGGGCGTGGCATTGGCATAGAATAGTGACATCCTATTGGCTAACTCAATATTTAACCCTTGCTTGTCTCTTGTTCCCTTAGAGAAATACTAACCTGTTGTACAAATTCAGACGTGACGTCACTTAAACACCTGAGCATGGGCGTGTCATTGGCATAGAATAGCGACATCCTATTGGTTAGCTCAATATTTAACCCTTGCTTGTCTCTTGTTCCAGTATAAATAGAGAAATACTAACCTGTTGTACGAATTCAGACGTGACGTCACTTAAACACCTGAGCATGGGCGTG
>NW_007462835.1:0-341 GCF_000475195.1 Diaphorina citri | reverse complement strand
TAGCATGTGTACCTAAGTCTGGTAAGTGTATATCAATATTTCTCCTTATATGGCTTCTTCTAATGACTAATAGACCACAATATACCAATCTCATTGTAGTGATAGAGAGATAAACTGAGGCTGAGTATCCTTTGTCATTGATAAACAAGGAGTCGAGTGGATTTGAACATCACATGACTTCAGGCACACGCCATTTGTCAACGGTATAGGTTTACCTTACCCTTGAGATCAAATTAATGTGAAGAAACCATTTTTACTGATGAAAATCTGGAGCAAAACTTTTGGAAATATTTCTTATGGCCGGGTCGCCACACATGTAATGGTTGCTGGAGAGGGCTGAA
>NW_007462834.1:0-341 GCF_000475195.1 Diaphorina citri | reverse complement strand
TTCGGGTGAAATTTAGTAACGCGAAGGCGGGCCACCTAAAAATTCAAACTTTGAAAATTATACAGATTTCTTACACTAGAGACGACCTAGTCACGTGATTCTAGTGTGAGAGGTGTGTATTATTTTCATAAGTTTGGATTTTTAAATGATATGACGCTACTCGGGCCTCGGCACTACTAAAATCATTTGGTTCACATTTTATTTACTTAAATAGCGAGCATGGTAGTTCGCCCCATCAAGTAAATACCTATCAGAGCAAGTTACCAATTAATTGACCTATTTTTTACAGTCCTAGAAACTGAACACATACCCCCACATTAAATTGATCTTTTTTTTTTTTT
>NW_007462833.1:0-341 GCF_000475195.1 Diaphorina citri | reverse complement strand
CCCTCCAATTTTCAATAGTGCCAATATCCTGAAGTTCGTTCTCGGAACGGCTGGCTTTCTCCTACTCTATCCTTCTTTGCTCTTCGATTTTGGGACGATAAGAACTTAACAGTTACAGTTCCCTCTATCAATCCTCTTGAAAAAAAATCACTCCGAAAAAAACCTACTAATTTACTTACTTTAGGGAAGAAACCTTGTGGGTTGTTTTTCATACATACATCATGCTATGTCTAGCTTAGTAAGTAAAAGCCTTTTGCACCAGTTAACCAGTTATGTCTCGGAAGACTGACAGATTATAATAACAGCGAAACTTTTATAATTGCTTTTTACATTTTACTCTA
>NW_007462832.1:0-341 GCF_000475195.1 Diaphorina citri | reverse complement strand
CATCCCAGGTGGAGGTGTGAAACTAGAATCTGATGATAAACAGGTAGCACTGAATGAGTCGGATAACACTATAGTGAAACTTAATGGTGATATTATCAATGATGAGGATGAGGTAAGTAAGTGTACAGCGGGACGAAATTATTCCGCTGGCAAGCAATGTTAGTTCGTTAAATTTATTTATTTAATATACCTTATTTATACTGTCAGCTAAGACTAAAAAGTCCCATTATGCCACCAGTTTAAACAGGCCTCATTTATTTACTTCAGACATAAGTACATACATAGGTTTAACATTGAAAAGGATGGAGAAAATTATAAATATAAAAAAGATATTAATGGTA
>NW_007462831.1:0-341 GCF_000475195.1 Diaphorina citri | reverse complement strand
TAACTCCAAAAAGTAACCTATAAGAAAACAAATTAAAAGTACTTTTTTCACAGCATGGAACACAGTTTTTCACAGCACAGCAGTTCTCTAGTTTTTCTAATAAGTTCTTGTGCTGAAGTCATGTTGTGCATTCCTAGATAAGTACTAAGAATTAAGAAAAATATAGAAAAAAATTAAACATACATACAGCCTGTAAATTGGACCACTGCTGGTAGATATTATTTCAGAGCTTTTCTCTAAAGTTTACTCTAAGAAAGTTAACGAGGTTCATTAGAAAATTTAATCTGATTTTAAAGGCAAAAGTAAATTTAATTTAATTCAGTTTTCAAAGGCAAAAGTGT
>NW_007462830.1:0-341 GCF_000475195.1 Diaphorina citri | reverse complement strand
TTGAAGGGGCAAGATAGGAGGATTACAGGGGTAATAGAGAAATTGAAGGGGCAAGATAGGAGGATTACAGGGGTAATACAGAGATAGGATTTGAAGAGGTAAGATAGGACAAGAGAAGGGGCAAGATAGAAGGATTACAGGGGTGAGATGAGGAAAGAGAAGAGGCAATATGGGATTTGAAGGGTGGAAATAGAGAAATAGAAGGGGCAAGATAGGATTTGAAGGGGTAAGATGCATAAAAAAGGGAGGGGGAGGGAAAGAGGGAGAATAGATCAGTTGCGCTTACTTGGGTGATGTTTCAAAGTCATAGAGCAGGAAAAATGAGGACCAACGGAATTTTT
>NW_007462829.1:0-341 GCF_000475195.1 Diaphorina citri | reverse complement strand
TTCCCGGCCGGGACGAACTTCCTAAACAGATGAAGGTCGTTCTGGGCTGGCTTTCTCTTATTTCCTATCCTTCTCTATTCGATTTCGGTACTCCATTGTTATACTTCCCTCTTTCACACCCATCTTTCTCTCTCTCTCTCCCTCTCCCCCCCTCTCTCTCTCTCTCCCTCCTCCTCTCTCTCTCTCTCAAAAAAAAAGAAAGAAAACGAAGAAATAGTGTTTCTTGGTCCTTCGGGCCGGATATTTACGTATATTTTGACCCATTCAATTTAGCCTATTTCAGACACGCCACTGGGCGTACATCTTGTTTTGTACCTCCTATAAATTTCCACTGGCATGTC
>NW_007462828.1:0-341 GCF_000475195.1 Diaphorina citri | reverse complement strand
TCCTAAGACTTGGTGCTTGACTAATAATCTTAATTAGGGTCTTTAGTGCATTATCTTGTGCTTCACCCCAATGCCACAATATATCTTTTTTCAGTAATGTTCTAAGAGGGCCAGTTATTTCAGACATCTTGGGAATAAAGTCCCGTAGATAATTAAACATACCCAATACTGATTGTAGTTGCTTCACATTTTTTGGAATTTTTATATTCTGTAAAGCTTGAATTCTTTCTTCATCAGGTTTTGTTCCGTCTTTATTGAATATTAGACCTAAATATTTTATTTCAGGTAGCATGTATTGGAACTTCTTCAGGTTGAATTTTATATTCAAACTCTGAGCTCTT
>NW_007462827.1:0-341 GCF_000475195.1 Diaphorina citri | reverse complement strand
TCCCTGGGGGTCTCTTAGATGATAACATCTGAACACTTGAACTTCGAGACGAGAAACATTACATTTACATTGTAATCGGGATATTGTAAGGTTAGCACTCAGAAGGACTTTGGGGTCCTTGTTCTCATTCAATGTTCTAATGAGATCAGTATACCAGCTAGAGACAGGGTTTCGTACATAAAGAGTGGGGCGGGGGATAGAAGAAAAAAAGTAAACATAAACCAATTTTCTCTTCTTGATAATTAATTCTTATTTTGAAAAATTTCCAAAAATGATTTCTGTGCAATATAATTTGACTAACTCAAACTCTTGTGTCCAGGTAACTATTCTCGTTTGGCCTG
>NW_007462826.1:0-341 GCF_000475195.1 Diaphorina citri | reverse complement strand
TTCCTAAATCGAAGAGAGGAGGAAAATAGAATAGGAGAAAGCTAGTCGTTCCGAGAACAAACCTCATCTGATTATTAGGATAAAGATTTCAAGAAGGAATTGAACAGGCTTACTACCCTCCATCTCTCCAAGCTAACCAAACTAGGTTGGAGAAAACTTGGTTCCTACCTCACAATTTTCAGGGTAATTTTCTTTCGGACACCCTGTAAAAGCCGAAAAGGGGCTCCAGTCAACTTATACACCCTGTAAACAAGTACCTATAGAGGACATTACAATAATAATATATTGGAGATAAATAATTCATAGAGTGAGAGGGCTCACATTCATACACTATTCAACAC
>NW_007462825.1:0-341 GCF_000475195.1 Diaphorina citri | reverse complement strand
ATTTTGTTTACAGACAGACAGACACACACACAGACAGACACACACACGGACCAATGGCTGAAACTTTGTATTTAGGCTTTAGGGACCTCAAAACGTGTTTTGGCACTAAAAACTGACCATCGAAAATTTGACCCGATTACATTACTTTCCTTCCTATAGGATAAGGAAAGTAAAAAGCAATGGATTTTGGAGTTGAAATAATGGAAGTTGAAATAATCGAGGTTCTACTATATCTTGAAGAAGATAATAGAAGCTTGGGCCACTATGTATTTGTATATTTATAAGCTGAGGCTACTGGTCTTGTAATCTTGTACAAGGTAATGCTCTTGGGCTACTGGTTT
>NW_007462824.1:0-341 GCF_000475195.1 Diaphorina citri | reverse complement strand
TAGGCTGGCTAAAAAGAGTTATTTAATAGGGTAAAAGCTGGACCAAAAAGTAGGTACCTACAGAGAGCTGAACGTTTGAAAATTCAAAATTGGACTAACCATGCTATATACGGAGTTATGAGGTTATGACAAAACAAAGGATTCCATAAAAAGAGGTCCTCCGGTGCCCCGATGAGCAGATTGCGTTTAAGATCTTGTGGGGAAAAAAAAATCTCGTTTATGCGGTGGAACATGTTTGAGAAATTTCATCAAAATCGGTCCATCTTTTTGGGAATATCGCGAAACAAACAAGAAGGCAACAAATTTACAAAACGGAATAGATATAACCCATCTGTTTGTCC
>NW_007462823.1:0-341 GCF_000475195.1 Diaphorina citri | reverse complement strand
TCCTTTGTTCTACTGAGAAGAGACCTACTTTTCATTCTCTTTTCTACTGATTAATACTCGGACGATTTCGCAGATATTTGACCATTTATAGGCAACAATGTTGAAAACCAAACGTTCTTATTTTCAGAAAAACTAAAGTACAAAGGACAGTCTAGGCTCAAACGGTTTTACAAGGAAACCTTCAACTTCAAGGAAAGGTTCCTAAAAGCTTTTTTCAACTTTTCAAGGTTCTTTTTCCACAAAAAAGTGCTTTATTAAAATCAATAGAAGAAAGTTCAGTCAGTAAAACCCCTCCTCAAATCTTCACCAGGCTCTTACTTCTCTTAACTAGCAATCTCCGA
>NW_007462822.1:0-341 GCF_000475195.1 Diaphorina citri | reverse complement strand
TAACTAGGCTGACATAAGGCCCATCTCGAATATGTACAAGCGGGCGTCCATGCGGGCGGAGCCTGCTTGTCTTGAATAACTGAAGTAGTTTTACATTCTTCCTTTATTTCATAGCTTTGTAAGTCTGCCTCTTAGCATGCCTAACTTATAGTATGTCTCTTGATTTCCAGACTATGGAAGGTTCAGGCATGGTACAAGTGGACGAGGAAACACTAAGTCAAATGGAACCAGGCACTGTAGTTGTATGTAAATGGCCTCCGCCCCTGCAATATCGATACTATAGAAACCTCCTTCCTGAATTTCCAGTGCTCTCCTGTGAAACCTGCTTTAGGGTGAGTGAT
>NW_007462821.1:0-341 GCF_000475195.1 Diaphorina citri | reverse complement strand
TGTGGGCACTTGATTTATTTTGGGAGGAACGACTTGGCGGGGTCTTTTTTATGCCACGAAGTGGTATTTTTTGGGGTCTAATTTTGGGACCTTTCTATTGCTCTAATTTTCTATTTTTAGAACCTACATGTCTAATGTCCTCACGTTTGGTGACGGCGAGTGAAGGTCGGTCTAGTTAGAATATAAGATTTCAGTCTAAACTATCAGAAGTCTGTAAAGTTGGACCTCCTAACATACCGGATGGTCCAAAAATCAGAATCACATATTTCAAAATCCCCCCCCTCTAAATCAACATACCATTAACAACAGTCTTATTTTCCTTTTTTAAATTTCCCCTCTTC
>NW_007462820.1:0-341 GCF_000475195.1 Diaphorina citri | reverse complement strand
GTTCCAATACTTCATTGAGAGTTAAGATTTCATCTTTCTCTCCTTCAATCGCTTCAAGCAAGTGTATTCTTGCATTCCATTCTGTCCAACAGTTCATACCTTTGACAACACCAATTGCATTTTTTTATCCACCTTTGGCCGTGCGTGTCTGACCATCACTACGACTATTCCAAGTTCCAATACTTCATTGAAAGTTAAGATGTCATCTTTCCCTCCTTCAATCGCTCCAAGCATCATCTCTACATTCCACTCTGTACAGTTCGTACCTTTGATATCAAAAATTATCATCTCAATTGCATTTTTCTTTCCATTCTGTCTTGGCTATAGTACCTACATATCTT
>NW_007462819.1:0-341 GCF_000475195.1 Diaphorina citri | reverse complement strand
CCTCCGCAGCAGATCAGAGCTTCCCGGATACATCTGGATTTGGTAAGTTCTCGTTAAAGTCACAAAAAATCTAATCCGGTTGTAGTGTATAGTGCTTAAATAACCAATGACCTTACTTACTTTTACCAATACCAAGTTCTGATTATCTAATAAATATTATTAAAAAACAAAAGTTCTGATTATAGCTCAAATGGCCAGCCTATCACTTGGAGAGTAGTACGTCTGCCTTGTAAGCGCTAGGTCGCGGGTTCGGTTCCTGCCCGGGGTGGATTTTTTTTTTTATTTTTAATAAAGCTAAGTTCGGATTGTTTTTCAGCTCATTGTTGAATGGTTTCTTCAAA
>NW_007462818.1:0-341 GCF_000475195.1 Diaphorina citri | reverse complement strand
CCCAATATGTTCTACCATGTAAGTATAGTTATCTGTAGATGGTCTAAAAGTAGTACTTGCTATTAGGTATTGTGTGTGAGAAATAGATATAGATTTAGAGTTCTGTCATAGTTGTTAGACCAATTATAAGCATTCAGTGAACTGTACTCACTCAGATAAAGGTTCATATGGGGTCCCGTTAAACCCAAACTGATCCTAAATCTTCTTATTCTTCCTTACCTTTTCCTGTAATCAGACAGGATCAGCATTTTTTGTCAGCCTCTACATCAGTTCTAGCTAAGTGATTGCTTTAGTCTAACATTATTTAGTTTCGGCTACAAAAATTTTATGAGTAGACCTGA
>NW_007462817.1:0-341 GCF_000475195.1 Diaphorina citri | reverse complement strand
ATACGGCAATCTCTATTGCACTCGCTTAAACCCGCGTTTTGGTTGAATCTCGAATTTCCGATGGTTTTGGGATGGTAGGCTATTTGTCCCTAGGTCCCGATGGTAGTCCCTTAGATATTAGAGTGTAGTTCCCTCTTTGAAATCTTCGACAGTTTATTTGTTTCTATTCGTCCTTTCACTTTCGCCCTTCTTCAAATGTCAGGTCCTTAACGTACAAAAGGCGATTTACTGTCAATATTGTCACAGTAAACAGATCTTTTCTTTTTTTAAAGAAATAGTATCATCCCAGAATGTTCTGTCTGAGGTCATTTAATTGTAAACATATAACAACGATCAAGATA
>NW_007462816.1:0-341 GCF_000475195.1 Diaphorina citri | reverse complement strand
AGCATTTTTTCTTCTTTTTTAATGGGAGTCCAATTTTTTGGGAATAATAAAGGCGCCCGAAATCGGAGAGGGAAGGAAAACAAGATAGAAGAAAGCCAGCCGTTCCGAGAACGAACATTATCCGTTCAGGATAAAATACGCCCCGGGCGGGAATCAAACCCGCGATCTAGCGCTCACAAGGCAGACGAGCTACCAGTAATGCTAACTAGGCTGGCTGCGAAAAAGGTTTTGATTTTTCGAGAGATAAAAATGATAACTACCTATATCTTAGAAAGACTGTTTCACAGGCTTGAATTGCACAAGCTCAATGCAATAAGATTTATGTACAATTGTACACGCGT
>NW_007462815.1:0-341 GCF_000475195.1 Diaphorina citri | reverse complement strand
AGGTTATGTAGCTTATCTGGAAACTTACTTTCTTTTTAGATTGATTGGCAGTGGCTAGCCCCAGAACCATGAGATGTTGACTAATGACATCAAATGGTACAATAATGGTTTGACCAACAAGTGAAGCTGCTGCTCCAGCTATCAGAGATTTTGCTTGGTTGTTGTGGATGTTGTTTTTAGTAATCACATGTCGAACACCTTCATATGTTGCTATGTACATGACACCAGAGAATATTTGCACCGAGCTCACCCAGAAGCCTCGATATAACCCACCAAGACCTTCTGACTTGTATATCTTAGCCCCAGCATCCAGTAGACCTGAAAATAATAATATGAAGGTA
>NW_007462814.1:0-341 GCF_000475195.1 Diaphorina citri | reverse complement strand
TAGCAGTTATAAAGGAGGGTAAAATCTTAGCAGTTATAAAGTAGGGTAAAATCTTAGCAGTTATAAAGAGTTATAAAGGAGGGTAAAATCATAGCAGTTATAAAGGAGGGTGAAATCTTAGCAGTTATAAATGAGGGTAAAATCTTAGCAGTTATAAAGGAGGGTAAAATCTTAGCAGTTATAAAGTAGGGTAAAATCTTAAGAGTTATAAAGGAGGGTAAAATCTTAGCAGTTATAAAGAGTTATAAAGGAGGGTAAAATCATAGCAGTTATAAAGGAGGGTAAAATCTTAGCAGTTATAAAGTAGGGTAAAATCTTAGCAGTTATAAAGAGTTATAAAG
>NW_007462813.1:0-341 GCF_000475195.1 Diaphorina citri | reverse complement strand
TTTTATTCTCTTGCTATTTCCGCTTCTCCCTCTCCTTCTCTTTCTCTTTTTTTCTTTTTCCTCATTCTAATCTTCCTCTCCCTTTCCTCTCTTCCCTCTTAATTTACCCCTCCTTCTTTTCTACTTCTCCTCCTTCTCTTCTCTGTCTTCTCCTCCTCTTTCTACTCCTCCCCTTCTCCTTCCCTCTTTTTTTTCAATTTGCTTCCTCTTTCTCCTCCTCTTCTACACTCCTCTTACTCTATTTCCTCTACGTTTTTCCCCTACTCCTCCATATTCTCCCTCCTCTTATACTTCTCCTCCTTTCCCTCTCTGTCTTCTCCCCCTCTTTCCTCCTTCTTCCC
>NW_007462812.1:0-341 GCF_000475195.1 Diaphorina citri | reverse complement strand
TTTGCTAATTTCACGTCTAAGGCCGGCCATTCACGTACGGTTTGAACTGTCAGCTCAGGAGTAAACTCACGTTCAGTTTAATACCTTTAGTTCTTCAGTTTTACTCTTGTACTTGAGTGACTCCACAAACGTCAGTTTTAACTGTACGTGAATGGCCCGCCTAAGGCTAGCTCCGTTATTTCCCATTGGACCACCCTAAAGCTGTGTCCATTAGTCGACGCCGTCGATCGACGAGGTGAAGAGATGAATCTATGTTGTCGAGACAGTGTACGGTTTCAGTCGACATCGATCGTCGACTATGTGTGTGGACACACCTTAATACTTCTCCTTCTCTCTGTCTG
>NW_007462811.1:0-341 GCF_000475195.1 Diaphorina citri | reverse complement strand
CGACAGTAGACTAAGACACCCATACACCACTGGAAAGGACTGTCCGCTGGAAAACGTGGGAAGGGAGGAGAAGGAAGTCTCGTGCTCTGATATTTGATTTTAATCAGGTGCAACGGCAACTTATCGATTGTCGTCCAGCAAACAACCCGCCGTGCCGATCCTTGTTACAATGGAGACATTCACAGGACCCGAAATTGTCCAAGAAATAAGATGGTACATACTCGTATATATGGGACGCTCTTTTTTCAACAGACCATCCTTCCAACTCTCAACATTACCCCAGTGCACTATTTCCAATTCACCCACACCTCCTTCCCCTTTTCAACTCTTTTTCTATGCCC
>NW_007462810.1:0-341 GCF_000475195.1 Diaphorina citri | reverse complement strand
CTTAAAAACAAGGTTAGTTTACCAACCTTGCCTATCTCAACCCGGTACATATGTAACCACGATCTTAATCGTTAACATAATAAAATATGTACCCACCTTTCACAGCAAGCTTCTCATCAGTTGACTCATTAAGATTATACAGGAATGTACTATGATCATCAGAATACACTAAACTAGACGGGTGTATGTGTAGACAGCGTTTGGGAACACAATGGGGCAGATATTTTAAACATACTTGACCACTATTGTACTCTAATAGACGTCCGTCAGATAGGATGAAATAAATGACATCTGGAAAAAATAAATAATAATAAAACAAGACTTATTAAACAAACAAAGAG
>NW_007462809.1:0-341 GCF_000475195.1 Diaphorina citri | reverse complement strand
TTTTTTTTTTTTTTTTTTTTTTCTCAAGCGTTTTGGAATGTTTCAAATCCTAAAAACAAGAAAAAGCATTTGGTCAATAAAAAAAAAGTATGCAACCTTGAAAGGGGCTAATTAAATTTTCTCAAAAAAATTTCACCTGCGGTGCTGGTCTTGTACTCTTATTTAATTACATAGAAAAGTGACATAAGACAAGCTAGAGGGTACATACTTACTGAAAAATTTTGCCTGCGGCACTGAAGATTATGCCTTTGCCAAGTCTGCTTCTCTTACTATTGTAGACCAAAATTTTTGCCTGCGGCCCTAGAAATTTCAATTTCATTAAGTTTGGTTTCTAATTGTAG
>NW_007462808.1:0-341 GCF_000475195.1 Diaphorina citri | reverse complement strand
CATGATTTTTTTTTTTTTCAACAAGAGTTTCCATTAGAGTATTTAAGATGACCAAGGAGTCTTTCCTGTGTAATTTTTCACGAGAAATCGATCGGTGTACATGTAAGGGTTCCAGGAATGATGGTTCACGAAATATGTGCTTGTAACAAGCCAATATCAAAAAATATATATATCCACTATTTTAGTTATATCCTTTTTTTTATCTAGGTGTCATATCCACTTTTTTTACACCAATAATTTGCGAGATACAGCCTGATTTCTTTGAATTTGCCATCAAAAATTTTGTCAAAAGAGAACGAATATGCCATCAAATTCAAGGAGTAAATTATTTCTTACCTTCA
>NW_007462807.1:0-341 GCF_000475195.1 Diaphorina citri | reverse complement strand
TATAGCTTAAAATTAACTAAACATGACCGAGTGATCGACTACTGGTGTAAAGTCGACTACTGGTACATTCACCCTACGAACTGTAGATTTATTGTCTACGCCTTTATAAATTTACTGTCTACTCCTTTTATTTGGAACATTGATTTTTTAGTTGCATGTTTATGGTCAGTGAGAAATTAAATTCGTACATAAACTTTGTGAGCTCAGTTCTGTTCCTAAACCGAACTGTACGAGTATTGTGTCTCTTCTCGCCCATCTGATGCGAGGCATACTACGGGATGGGTATGCTACGACACAGACCACAAGCGTCCAATGTAGCAGTTGTTTCATCGCTACGAAAT
>NW_007462806.1:0-341 GCF_000475195.1 Diaphorina citri | reverse complement strand
AATTAGTACAAAACCTTCAAAGTATCTTGAGTAGGTACCTCTCTACATTGAACTCCGATTGTTTGGGTACAAAACTTTCGGTGTCCCTTCTTATCTACATTGAACTCCGATTGTTTGGGTACAAAACTTTCGGTGTCCCTTCTATGGTTAAACTGACCTATTGGTTAAACTGATCGTGCATCTAGTTTCATATGGTCATTACTGTCAATAGAGATAGTTTCGCTTTCAATCTGTCATAATATTCAGCCTGAAAACATAAAAAACAATCCAAGCGTTCCCGAGCTAACAGTGTTGCCAACACCAGAACTTCGTTAACATTCAAGTTGGCTACCTCATGGATG
>NW_007462805.1:0-341 GCF_000475195.1 Diaphorina citri | reverse complement strand
ACTCCAGTGAGTGTACAACTTGTGAATAATGAAATGCATGCTGATATTGCTGATCTTCTCAACTATAATGCGGACTGAAGTAGTCTTGTTATGCTGATCAGGGCCTAATCCACGAATGACATTATGTATAACATTATTCAAGCATCCTGATTGGTTCAGACCTGATTGTGTTGCCTAAGTTTCACCCAATCAGGATCGAGTTTTATCAGTCGAGAACGAAAAAAGCAAATATTGTTCAACCCTGGAGCCAATGTTTTTGACTTTATGTTCAGGACCTCAGTTTATTGAACTCGCATGTTAGATATAAAGATAGGTAGGTATGTGAATGAGGAGGAGAGAGG
>NW_007462804.1:0-341 GCF_000475195.1 Diaphorina citri | reverse complement strand
AAGACACTTCCAAAGCATCTCGTTCAAACAGTCGCAGTCTCAAACACAGATCCAGCCTCAGTTTGCGCGAGGCCCACAACTGCTCTAATGTCTCCCTCTGCTTATTGAGCCTCTCTAGAGCAGACTCGACGGCCGCCACTGATCCTGTCGAGTCCATGTCTGTGTTCACACCTACGCTTCTGAAATCAGAAAGAACAACGAATTCGAACTTTTGAAATTCAAGTTTGCACTTTGGACATGAATATTGTTGGAATGTATGGCGATTATTGGTTAGGTTTATATGACATCCTATGCATTGACATTATTGCTTACCGTTATAAGTTTATGGATACTAATTGTTG
>NW_007462803.1:0-341 GCF_000475195.1 Diaphorina citri | reverse complement strand
GACAGGATAGGAGAAAACCAGCCGTTCCGAGAACGAACATTATCTTTCAGGACAAAATCCGCCCCGGGCGGAAATCGAACCCGCGGCCTAATAAGACGAAAACATCTCTTTGGCAGAGCCTTTAATGGCGTACAGAACCTGGGGAAGGTAAAAACCGAAAAGGATTGAACGGTTAAAAGACATCTCACTCACAGCCTAGAGCCCTAGTCTGCGAAATTTCACTTCAATGCGGTTTACCTTAGGTAAAAAGGATGAGACAAACAATGCAATTAAATAATTACCTCTACTCAGTTACCTATTACAGTAACCTATAACTATGTAAGGATAGTTGATGAAAGCAT
>NW_007462802.1:0-341 GCF_000475195.1 Diaphorina citri | reverse complement strand
TCCAAGTTCAATTTGAGGTCTCCGTTTACGATCTGTCCTTAGATGACGCGAGTGCCGAATCCTCAATTTCTCAATACTGTCTCTGGAAGGATTCCCTTCAAGTGGACGTTAATTTGAGAAAAACAAATTAAATCTTGAACTGACATTAAATCCAGCCTAACCTTTTCTACCCACATCGCGCATCGCTTGAAAACTTTTCCATTTGGAAGAACTTTTCTGCGTGGTAAGCAAGAAAGTTTGTACTCGTCGAGTAGAGGAAGTACCTAAGGTTGATTTTGCATCAGGAGGGTGCCCTAAGTCCAGAGGGTCAGTGAAGCAGAAGACGTAGGCAGAGTGAGGGG
>NW_007462801.1:0-341 GCF_000475195.1 Diaphorina citri | reverse complement strand
ATTTCTTCAACATTTAAGAGAATTCGGACTAGTGTACCAAAGAAAGGTAAGAAAAAGTGAACCCAAACAAAGAATTTTCGTATCTTCTCCAAATACACTAATGCTGGGGTTTACCAACTTGAGATTGAGATGAAACAAGGATTTCCCTATACTTAATACCCAGGTCAACCTTGGATGGAACTCAATCCTGAGACAATCCACGGTGGTAAAACTCGACCTTAATGCTGCATCTTGCTTCCATCCAAAAAAAAATTAATATTAATCAACTCTTTCTGTTACCATCTCATGTTGTTCCCCCAGAGGAAAGCTGGCAGATTTTACCCGACCAAATTAGCTCTCAA
>NW_007462800.1:0-341 GCF_000475195.1 Diaphorina citri | reverse complement strand
CCTAGAGAGCCTTCGCCGCTAAGGTTAAGTAACTGAGCCGTCTGGGCAGATACTAGGGCGCGTTTGGCTGGTTTACTATTGGTTAGAGTGAGATTCGAACCCACGACCTTCTGATTACCAGGCTATCATACGTTACCTAGAGAGCCTTCGCCGCTAAGGTTAAGTAACTGAGCCGTCTGCGCAGATACTAGGGCGCGTTTGGCTGGTTTGCTATAGTGAGATTCGAACCCACGACCTTCTGATTACCAGGCTATCATATGTTCCCTAGAGAGCCTTCGCCGCTAAGGTTAAGTAACTGAGCCGTCTGCGCAGATACTAGGGCGCGTTTGGCTGGTTTACTA
>NW_007462799.1:0-341 GCF_000475195.1 Diaphorina citri | reverse complement strand
GTCAGTTAGTCACCGGCACAAAAGCACAGGAAAAAGGAGGCAGGTACTTCCCCAGGAGTAGATCTAGACAGTGTGTATATGCCTTTAGCCAACCTCTATGGCCAAGAGGTTAAAAACACCGACTCTCAAAGTCTCACACAGAAAGTGTTGGATCTGAATCCCAACCGGGGTGGACATTATTTGACCCAACTTCTCCGTTTCTAGAGAGGCACAGATTTATATTGGCAGCGGCAAGCATTATTATCAAGTTTATGCCCTCTTTTTCCATCAACCAATACCAAGGGCGGGGAAGTGCTTTGAATGTGTCATTTACACCCTCATTTTTTTTTTTTTTTTTTTTT
>NW_007462798.1:0-341 GCF_000475195.1 Diaphorina citri | reverse complement strand
CCTACGTAACTATACCTACCTTTGACGACAAATGGTAGGAATGAAGCTTGTGGAAACTTTTTTGTTAGCTGAAAACACGTACCTACGTAGGTAATATGTAGGTACTGCATATTTCATAGTTTTGTAGGTTTTAAAATGATTTTACCACAATGATTTTAGAATAGAAAAAAATCGAGTGGAATTTGCGGAAATTTCTGTCGAAATCGAAAGACCAAATGGGCAGAAGTGTTGTGTATAGGTGTTAGCCTCATGTAAATCCGCTTTAGGCCAGCCTAGTTAGCTTAGTTGGTAGCGCGTCTGCCTTGTAAGCGCTAGGCCGCGGGTTCGATTCCCGCCCGGGG
>NW_007462797.1:0-341 GCF_000475195.1 Diaphorina citri | reverse complement strand
AGCTAAAAGAGAGTACCTCTAAACGGGGATTTAGCTAAAAGTAAAGCTCGAGGGGGGTTGGGGGCCCTACAAAAGGCCCTGTTCCAAACTTTGGTCATTCCTCTTATAGCCACCTTACAACCTTTCCTTATAACCTACAAAAGGCCCTGTTCCAAACTTTGGTCATTCCTCTTATAGCCACCTTATAACCTTTCCATCCTATATCCCATGTTCGTCCCATTCTCATCCCTAAAAAGTAAACAAGTTTACGAAGGACAAAGGACTAAAAAAAAGGACAAGGCTGAAGTTGACAGGTTCCTTATTCCTTTTTTTTCTCCTTCCCTTTTTCTTCTTCTTCTTCT
>NW_007462796.1:0-341 GCF_000475195.1 Diaphorina citri | reverse complement strand
ATTTTCAATGCCATCCGTATCACAGATTGGGAGCATGAGTTTTGGCTCATAAAGTCGTCATTGGCTCGACCAGTTATACTCAACCTTTTCCACCCGGGCCACATTTCAGTGTTCCAAACTTCATGCGGGGCGCGGGTTATTACCAGCTCTTATGGCATAGGGTATCTGTGCATTTTCTTGATTTTCCTGCGAGGGTCGGTATTATGGTCAGTGCTCCATTGAGTCATTGAGAACGCTTCTATTCATTAGCATGGTTTGTTTATTTTCTCTATGGACGAGGGTTGGGACTCCGTTGTGGACGCCTACTAAAAATAGGCTGACAAGGGCCGCCCAGAAAAGGT
>NW_007462795.1:0-341 GCF_000475195.1 Diaphorina citri | reverse complement strand
ATTTTGGGATAGAAAATTTTCGACCGAGAATCGGCCGCCATATAGGCTGCTCAGGCTCGGGACTTGACATTAAAAAAAGTTCAATTTTTGAACATTTTGAACGATCCCTTATTACATGGGGAGTATTTTGAGATAGAAAAATTTCCACCGAAAATCAGCCGCCATAGGACCCATAAGCGGCAGATTTTTGGTCGAACATTTTCTATCTCAAAATACTCCCCATGTAATAAGGGATGTTCAAAAATTGATCGTTTAAAATGTTCAAAAATGGAGGAGTTGCAAATGGGTAAAAATTATAAATAAATGGTCGATTCCTATGTAAAAAGTTGGGAAAAATCCAA
>NW_007462794.1:0-341 GCF_000475195.1 Diaphorina citri | reverse complement strand
GAAAAATCTCCGATGCACTCTGACGTGGAGCGATCAAGATACGAGTATGTATTAGTGAAAAAGAGAGAAGGGTTTGGTGTGACTTTAATGATGTAGACCTCGATTCTCATTGGTTTTAAGAGGTTTGATAGAAGGAACTGTAACTGCTAAGGTTTTAATATCGTCCCGAAACCCCGAAAGAGAAGAGAGAAGGAAGACAGGATAGAAGAGAGCCAGCCGTTCCGAAAACGAACATAATCCGTTCAGGATAAAATCCGCGCCGGGCGGGAATAGAACTCGCGGGCTAGCGCTTACAAGGCAGACGCGCTAGAGCTACCGACCGAGATAACTAGGCTGAGAGA
>NW_007462793.1:0-341 GCF_000475195.1 Diaphorina citri | reverse complement strand
TCTTCTGGGGTGATGTTGATTGCTATCCGCTGAAAATGAGAAAAATAGAAATTGTTACTAAAAAATCTCAAATTTGGGAGAAAATTCTAAAAAGTAAATCAGGATTACAATAATAAATAAATACGATTAAGCAAATATTATGTACTTTCAATTCAAAAAATTACCTTTGAAACTTGAAACTTAGACATTTTGTAGGTAATCAAAATTATCATTTTGTTTAGGAAATTTCTTGTTTTTAAGTGAGACGTTTATTGTACATGTAGGTTACTACATCTTTTTTTATATAGCAGATATTAAACTGCCCTTAGATTTAGCATGGAAAGTACGCCTCCTAGGACTGT
>NW_007462792.1:0-341 GCF_000475195.1 Diaphorina citri | reverse complement strand
AAATATTACAACATTTCAAGAAAACGCTGACTTCAGATCTAAATAAAGGGATCGTCCTAAAATTCCAAATAAGAATTGGGTAAACGCAGACAAACGTGCAAAATTTGAAAGTTGTTCGAAAAAAACGTTTCCCTCAAATTGTGCGGTAACTAATGTTTCCCTCAAAGCTACTCAAACACGAAAAGGGGAAACAGGTTTCCATGGTAACCATGAGATTTTCACATCTCAAATATTGGGAGGGGAGGAGGTGTTGGGTGGAAAATATCTTAGCTGAAGGGGGATATGGGATGGGAGGGGGTGAAGTGGGTAGGAATATGGGGTGGGGGATATGGGAGGTGATA
>NW_007462791.1:0-341 GCF_000475195.1 Diaphorina citri | reverse complement strand
AGCCGAGGTATGGAATTTTATCCTCATATAATTTGAGAATTTGACCACAATAATAGTAGTAGCCTACTGCTGGAGTAATCCAAGGGATCCAATTCTTCCTTCAGGTATGTGTAGCAATAGCAAGTAATCCACTAAATACCACAAAACGGTAGGCGCCTCGCCTATAACTTCGAATATTAATGAGAATAGGAGACAAATTTTCCCAAGTTTTTACCTTCAAGGTGAGAGAGAGAGAGAGTGTGTGTGATACTGGGAGGCCTTGGAGGGAGAAAACACAAATAGGGAGGGAGAGAAAGAGAAAGGGAACGAGAGGAAGAGAGGACTAATTATTTTGACAAAAC
>NW_007462790.1:0-341 GCF_000475195.1 Diaphorina citri | reverse complement strand
TAGGTGCTGGGTCAACACGAGAACACCAGAAAGTAACCCGTTGAAATATTTGTAATCGAAAAACGAGTACAATTTTTGTCGATGGTGGGATTCGAACCCGGGACCTTCTGCATGGCAAGCAAGCGCGTTACCATTGAACCAACCGTGCCCCCTATTCTATTCTAACTATATTCTATTCTATTCTAACTCTATTCTATTCTATTCCAGCGGAGATGGATGACTACGAGCGTAAGAAGGCGTTGCTAGAGGAGAAGAAGCAAGAGGCAAGACGTAGACGGGCAGAGGTAGAACAGAAACAGAATGACATTGCGGCGGCTAAGCGTACTTTGGCTCAGGATCAT
>NW_007462789.1:0-341 GCF_000475195.1 Diaphorina citri | reverse complement strand
TTTTTCGTTGTTTTTGCTGTTGCATTGTTAAGAAAGGAAAATATGACACAATTGCCAACTATTATTTTTCCTCTAGCTGGAGTATTTATTTGTCAAACATTGTGCACTTGTCTGCATACTTTTCCTCTAATGAGCAGAAAGAAGTTCTCAAAAACTAAACGTTTGACTGGTTAATATCAACCTACTGTATCTATCGTACCTAGTTACCTTTTTCCGCTCCCACATAAAATTTGACTTTTTACTGCTGGAAAATGTGTCTGTGGATTGGAAATGGTAACATTTTATGAAAATTAATTTCCACATTGTACTTGAATTTAATCTTTTACCACTGAACAAAAATT
>NW_007462788.1:0-341 GCF_000475195.1 Diaphorina citri | reverse complement strand
ACCTCGGCTGGGATCGAACCCACGCCCTCCTGATTACCAGGCGAGCGTCTTGACCACTACGCCACCGAGGCAGGTATTTTAGAACGATGATTGGAAATGGACTCTAATCAGAGATGTGCGAACCGCAAAATGCAAAATGGAAAATGCAAAATGTAAAATGTACATTTACATTTTACATTTCAAATTGGTTTTGAAAAAGCATTTTGCATTTTACATTTTAAATGCTTTTTTTGACCCATTTTACATTTGAGCCAAAATGCTTTTTTTTTTTTTTATGCTTTTTTGAAAAAAATTCATAATTTGGCCCTAAACTCCCAGTAGAAAACAGGGTCTCCACTCCA
>NW_007462787.1:0-341 GCF_000475195.1 Diaphorina citri | reverse complement strand
AAGTTTACATAAATGAAATCTACCTTTAAAAGCTTACCTACTCGTATGCAAGCTTGTATGAGCTTGGAACTGAAACAGGTACAATGATATGGCAGACAAGCAATACCTATAAATAATTACTCCTTTTATTTTTGCCTTTCTTGACGAAAAAATATATTATTCAACAATTAGGTAGGTAACTTGATATCTAAATGTGTGCGCCCTTTTGGGTCCACCTACCTAAATTAGGCTCTCATTTGACAATTTTCGCATTTTTCACGTCCTGTCGTCTTTTCTCCTGTACGATCCATTATTCAATATCTGCAATTTGGTGGTTATAATGTGATATTTTCTCATGTTTA
>NW_007462786.1:0-341 GCF_000475195.1 Diaphorina citri | reverse complement strand
AAAACACATTATAAAATGAAATGAGAGAAGGATGAATCCTCTTCATTGTTGTCGTGTTTATTTTCGTCTTTCTAAAACGATCATATTAGGCGTGTATTTGCAAAACAAGCTTTACCTATATCATATAGCAGCCCGCAAAATCAAATCTACATATAAAAATGATTCATGTTTCATGTACCTACAGATTTATGTAGAGTTCACAGAGGGTCTCTAGATTTGATTTTTCAGGCGACTACGTGCTACTAAAAGTAGCGCGACTACGTTTTCAATATGTGACGGACCTAACAGTCGAGTTGCTAAGGACTGAAGGGTATGAACATTTTAAAATGGTTTATCTCAGG
>NW_007462785.1:0-341 GCF_000475195.1 Diaphorina citri | reverse complement strand
TTTTTGTCGATGGTGGGATTCGAACCCGGGACCTTCTGCATGGCAAGCAAGCGCGTTACCACTGGACCAACCGTGCCGATTTCGCCAAGTTTATGAGAAAGTAATAAAAACACGTATACAACCATGGTTCCAATCATCGTACCTTCTCTCTTGTACAAAAGTAGAATGTATTTCATAAGATTCATAACTATGGTTTCACAAAGGGTAATTAAATAGTTTAAAATTAATATAAACATTAAAAACACAGCTATTGGTTCCCTATAAAGCAGGGCCGGATTACCCATAAGGCAGAATGGCAGACTGCCACGGGCCCCGCGCTTTTGGGGGCCCCGCGCTTTGAG
>NW_007462784.1:0-341 GCF_000475195.1 Diaphorina citri | reverse complement strand
ATATCAAAAAATTTCGAAAGTTATATCCACTTTTTTTACACCAATAATTTACGACATACAGCCTGATTTCCTCGAATTCGCCATCAAAAATTTTGTCAAAAGAGAACGAATGGGCCATCAAATGCATTTGGTAATAGTGGTACTGGCCTCATGAAGGTTGCAGAATTCCCCCTCCCCTGAACAGCATATAAAATCCAAATGTATTTGCTTTAGAAAGGTTTAGGTTTCTGGTTCATTCAACTAGGTATTAATCACAGGTATTCTCACATTTGTTTCAAGTCATTACGTACAGATGTTATGACATTTTCCAATGCCACTTCTAGTAGTTCTAGAAGGAGTAT
>NW_007462783.1:0-341 GCF_000475195.1 Diaphorina citri | reverse complement strand
AGGAGCTACTTAAATTTTCTCGAAAAAAATTTCGCCTGCGGCGCTGTCATTTTATGTTCTAAAGAAATATATAGGGGGAATAACTATACTCGTCTTTTATCACGTATTTAATTACATAAAAAACTGACACATGACAAGCTACAGATTACATACTTACTGAAAAGTTTCGCCTGCGGCCCTGAAGATTACACCTTTGACAAGTCTGCTTCTCTTACTATTGTAGACCAAAATATTCAAAAAATTCGCCCGCGGCGTCAAATTTCGTGTTTTTGATAACTAAGTTTTTTTTTTTTTTAATTAGAGACCAAAATTTTCGCCTGTGGTCATAAAAATTTCAATTT
>NW_007462782.1:0-341 GCF_000475195.1 Diaphorina citri | reverse complement strand
CTGCACTCGTGATAACGGCTATGGGTGCATCCTAGGCGATCCATGGTGTGGATATCTCTCCTTCCCGTTGCCCACATACATATTATACAATAAAGGCTATCTCTATTTTGTGTAAATCAGTACAAACTCACTTTTCTCTTTTTGAGGCCGGAATTTAGGATTGGAGATCGTAAACTCAGAGAGCGGACGTCCTTATTTTCGAGAAAAGAGAAATCTGTGGGCATATTACATTTTTACATACTTGAAGAATTTTCTAGACACCATTAGGTACGAGCTACGAGACCACAGGTTAGATTTGAGGAGATAAAGGTCAGAAAGCCACTAGGGAATGGCGATTGCAA
>NW_007462781.1:0-341 GCF_000475195.1 Diaphorina citri | reverse complement strand
AGGTGGTATTAAGTTCATAATGCTGTTTTTATGGAAAAAGTTCCTTAAGGGTGTCGGCCATTGGGGGTTTTACCCTAGATACATTTGGAAATTGGAAAGTAAATGATAGGAAAGACACAGATTTTATAACATTTCATGAAATGCTTCATGATAGTACTTCTTCTTCAAACAGGTAATTACTCATTACTCTAAAAATATTTGACTGTAGATTTAGATATCTACCCGTACTTGAACTGCACAGTTGTGTTATTAGTGTCACACATTGCTGCTTATCTTTAGAGATTTATCTGGGAGATAACAATAGTTTCCCACAGTTGGTATTGATCTTCTTATTATGAGTT
>NW_007462780.1:0-341 GCF_000475195.1 Diaphorina citri | reverse complement strand
ACTATTATCTTGAAAACACTTGAAGATTTGCTTCAAACTTTCAAACATGGAAATCCAATTTCTACCAAGGAGAGCACAACCATTTCCTTTTAGAATATATAGATCACATAGCCGTTGCTCAGATGCAATCATAACATTAACTTGAATATATCCCAACAAATGTACTCGTTCATTTCCCCAATACGCAAGTTTCAAATTGGACCTTTGCAAATCGATATTTTTAAAATATTCATTGTACAATTTTTCAGAAATAATTGACACAGACGCTCCGGTATCTAACTCAAATTGAACGGTCTTACCTTCAATCAGTGTACTAACTTGAAACTTATCCACATAATTTA
>NW_007462779.1:0-341 GCF_000475195.1 Diaphorina citri | reverse complement strand
GGGGTCGACATTGTGAAAAACTGGTAAAGGCATTTGCATTTGGGAAGAAGAACTCTTGTACTCCGTGCTTATCAATAGAAAATAAGCAAGCAGCCCATTGAAGAATATTTTTATGCTATATTGAGAAATATACATAGGTACCTACTATATTCTACGAATAACATATGCACTTACAATATACAAAGCCTGTAAAATAGATTAGACAGTATAAAGAGAAGGAAGATCTTCTGTTATGTAGGTAGGTATGCCTTCTTGTCTGATAATACAGAATGTGAAATAAACTCTTTCTCTCTCTCTTTATCTCTCTCTCTCTCTCTCTCCCTGTTGTCAGGTATAATTCT
>NW_007462778.1:0-341 GCF_000475195.1 Diaphorina citri | reverse complement strand
AAAGAAAAAATCTTATTTTACCCATTTTCTCCAGAGTTCAATAGTCTGATAATAATCGTTGCGATGTTGAGGATTACACCGAGTAATCCGATGTTTAGAACAACGTGCTTCGCTTTTGGGTTGCACTCGGCCTCATTCTGATGCATACCTACAGTGATGGTTGGATTACCTACACAAGGCCAGCAGACAGACCAGCTAAATTGTATTTTTACTTTCTATTACCCTTATTTTTTCTATCGAAATAGGAACCGATTCGGATGGCGCGCCATCTTGGATTTTCTATGGTTTAGTACAGGCTCTTCACGCCAGAGGAGGGGAAACGAGCTTTAACGGGAAATTCC
>NW_007462777.1:0-341 GCF_000475195.1 Diaphorina citri | reverse complement strand
CCCATCACTCTATCGAGGAATGCCCGATATCTTCCTACATATGCAATGTGCTCAGCATTAAATTGCCCTGAATCTGTTTAGGTAAGCAATGAGCCTAGCATTAGAATGCCCTGTATCTCCCTAGGTATGCAATGTGCTTAGCACTCTATCTATATGGTTGCCTGGTATCTTTTTAGTCCTAGGTATTGCGCTTACATGAGTGATGTTTCAAAGTAATAGAGCAGGAAAAATGAGGACCAATGGAGTTTTCTTTTTCTTCTACATAGATACCGAGATAAATCGATTTAAAAAATACCGGTAAATCGTGAAGTTTGACGTCACGGCATACGCTCCCGTAGGCA
>NW_007462776.1:0-341 GCF_000475195.1 Diaphorina citri | reverse complement strand
ACTCTGTTGTTGAGGCACAAAATACATACTTGTAAGGGACTAGTTCAATGAATGCAAATAGCAGAAAGATTGCTCCAATATTCCAAAGAGAAGCATATGGAGGAAAGAGCCTTTGCTTGACAGTATCTAGGACAAGATCTTGGAATATGAAAAGCTCTTCAATTGGTCGACAGCTGAAAAAATTAATTATAATGATTAATTATGAGATGTAGGAAAGGAATGGGTTTGAAATGAAGAGTACCTAGACAGTTACAAAATACTGATCTATTAGGTTCTCTTTGGAAAAAAAAAAGAAAAAAAAAAAATGTCAAATTTTTTTCATCATAGTAGGTATTTTGTAA
>NW_007462775.1:0-341 GCF_000475195.1 Diaphorina citri | reverse complement strand
CCTATGTAAACAATCACAGATACCAATATGCCCAAACATAGACCAATGACGTGAGAGAGCTGAAAACAGTAACCAAAAAGATGAGAAAAGTAACCAACACATAGACTAAAAGATAAAAAAAAGTAACCAAAGATAAGAAGGTATCATTGGCTAGTTGATAAGTGAACCTATATACACAATCACAGATACCAATATGCCCAGATATAGACCAATGACGTGAGAGATCTGAAAACAGCAACCAAAAAGATAAGAAAAGTAACCAACAGATGTGTCCGTGTGTGTCTGTATCCAAAGTATCTCGAGAACGGTATATTCAAATCAAATCAAATCATGGTATCTTT
>NW_007462774.1:0-341 GCF_000475195.1 Diaphorina citri | reverse complement strand
TTTGCAATGGGGAGTGTGGGATTGATGTCCGGATACCGGGACATCCAGACCCACTAAAACCCAACCTCTCCCTCTTCCTATTAGGGCCCTGGAACCAGATATATTGGACATTACTTCAGGGCCCTACATTACTTCAGGGCCCTACATTACTTCAGGGCCCTACATTACTTCAGGGCCCTACATTACTTCAGGGCCCTACATTACCTCAGGGCCCTACATTACTTCAGGGCCCTGCATTACTTCAGGGCCCTACATTACCTCAGGTCCCTACATTACTTCAGGGCCCTACATTACTTCAGGGCCCTACATTACTTCAGGGCCCTACATTACTTCAGGGCCCT
>NW_007462773.1:0-341 GCF_000475195.1 Diaphorina citri | reverse complement strand
TTGCCATTACAGCATAAATTTTATCGCTATCACAGGGTTTTGAATTTCTATTCCGTTTTTGATAACGAATACCCTATAGCCCTATACCATAAACACCTAGGTTACCTACATAATTCAGTTTTGTTCAGTGTAGGTACCTAAACCTAGATATGTAGCTAGATATTTCAGATCTGTTATCAATGTTCTCATTATTTACCAATCAGTAGATAAGATAGGTTATGACTGTATCTAGATTCTAGAAGATTGACTGTCAAAATTTAGATGTCTCAAAGTCTCTCCAGTTTATCTCTCCTTTTCATACTTTATTAATTTTAATATATGTAGTTATTATGACCTATTTA
>NW_007462772.1:0-341 GCF_000475195.1 Diaphorina citri | reverse complement strand
CATCACTCTAATTTATGTGGGCTTGAAACCACTGTCGATGTCTCTCTGACAGGATTATTGTTTAAAATAACTTTGCTTTGCTTAATGTATTCATTTTATGGATGTATGTATTTGGCCGATGTTCACTTTGTGCTTGATATATTTTCACAACTTATCCAGTATCAGGCCATCAGGTCTTTGTAACTCTTCATTATACAAAGGGTTCCTCATCATTACCATCATACATATCAGAATGGCCTTATTATGAGAAAGCAAAATTTGAACATTTTGTGTCTAAAGTCCTGGAGGGTGAATTTGAAAGTGAAAGATTAGACAGCACAGAATTGTTTTTTTTTTTTTTT
>NW_007462771.1:0-341 GCF_000475195.1 Diaphorina citri | reverse complement strand
CTTTAAAAAAAAAAAAAAAAAAAAAAAAACTAGAAAATTAAAATAGAAGGGAAGGAGAAGACAGGTTTATTTGCATGAGAGCACCCCAGGGAGGCGATGAATGAGGTCCGGAACATTTTGCATCAACTCATCCCTAGCATCATAACTCGAGATTTTAATTGAGTTCAAAATTCCATGGCTAGGGTCGCAGTGCGGGACACTGAACATTTCCGTCCAAAGCCATTTATAATAGAATGAAATAGAATAGAATAGAATAGAGGCCGGTAGACGGCCTATTTCTCGTCGGATGTTGTGCTTCAATTCTTTAAGGGTCTATCTTTGTAAACTTCAGCCTTCAAGTA
>NW_007462770.1:0-341 GCF_000475195.1 Diaphorina citri | reverse complement strand
CCGGGGAAAAATTGGTCTAGAACCTCACGGCTTCTTCTAGCGAAATGGGCAGGGGCACCATCATGTTGGTAGATCATTATTTTGTCTTCTTCTAGCTAGCTTCTTCTGTTTCCCTCAGAAATGTGACATACACTTCTTCTGTAAGACGAGCAGGAAGAAGATAAGGACCAACTAAATTATCGCCAACAATACCAGCCCACACATTTACACTAAATCGCCACTGATTGTGGACATTTTGAAAGGCATGGGGATTTTCAACACTACAAATGTGAGAATTGTGGATATTGAACATTCCACTATTTGTAAAGCATGCTTCATCGGTCCAGAGAATATTTGTTTCA
>NW_007462769.1:0-341 GCF_000475195.1 Diaphorina citri | reverse complement strand
ATTTACCTCGTTATATTTGAGTGACTTGGTTGACTGGAATGACTCTGAGACGGTTCAAGATGTCTCCCTTGTTTGGTCACATTCGACATCCCCTGATCACTCATCAGCTGATCATAGTCTAGGTCTCTATCACCTCTATTTTGATAGCTATGGTTCATAAGATCACCGTTAGAGCTCGCTTGTGTGTTCGTTTGATAATCTGATTGATTCAAAGTCCTGTCTCGTTGAGGTAGTGATGGGTAATCACTCGGTTGGTAATGCTCATTCGATTGATACGCCTTCAAATACTCGCTAGAGTGCAGCACTTGTTCATTGCTTGAATAATCGTGGTCTCTCATATG
>NW_007462768.1:0-341 GCF_000475195.1 Diaphorina citri | reverse complement strand
CCAATTTTCAATTAAAGGTTTCACGCGTTTCAGTTTATTATTAATAACATTGTCCCAAGAGATTTGCCAGTGCTTTTGAATGATGGAACTTAAAACAGGTCGAAAATCGTAGGATGTGCAAGTTTTCAAAGTTATGTTGGTAGTGGGATTTCTTGCAGCGATATCGACTAATTCATTGCCCGTTATTCCACAGTGTGAAGGACACCATACAAAGTTCAAATTTTTGCCGCAGTCTTTCACTTGTAACCATGTAGTGTAAATTAAGGACACCAGGGGATGATCATTTTTACAATTAGAAAGAGCTAAAAGGGCACTCATGGAATCAGATATAAGCGTAAAAT
>NW_007462767.1:0-341 GCF_000475195.1 Diaphorina citri | reverse complement strand
TTTGACATGTCCTTTTTTTTTTTTTTTTTGATTTGCAAAAAAAGGTTCTGGTTTTTCGGATGGTTCTTGAGATTTTAACCAGATTTCTAGGTTCTCAAGAGTTCCCATCCGTTGTTTGATGGTTCATGGAATTCCTCTGAATGAGCTCAAGTATTGTCTTTTTAGGAAGTTTTGTCATCGAAATTTTATACTCTTCTATGATTACTCTCGTTTTAACGATTCATCGTCATATAATAGGGTAGATAGAAATAAAGGAGGGAGAGAGAGCACCAATGTCTCCTTCGACCCAGTACCCAGTAGCTCTTGTGAACTTGCAACTTGCAAGTGGAACTTTCATAGCT
>NW_007462766.1:0-341 GCF_000475195.1 Diaphorina citri | reverse complement strand
GACGCAATGTGGCAAACATACTTGTTCCTGGAATTGCCTCAGTGTCCTAGGCAAAATGTTGCATACTAGGTTAAACGATAAAACCGTGCCCAGAAATGTAATTATTTGCTTGTAAAAGTCAAACATTGAAATTGCATACCTAAGTATGAGATACCTACCTTAGTATTAGATGGTCATGACACGTCATTACATCCGGTTGTACCTAGGTTTCCAGGTACAATATGGTACATATTATGTTTCCAGGTAGGTACAATGGTACCCAAGTTTCTAGGTACTGTTGTGACGCATCAGAATTCTGCCATGTTTGACATTCACAATTTGTGTGAGACGCAACAAACTAT
>NW_007462765.1:0-341 GCF_000475195.1 Diaphorina citri | reverse complement strand
TAGGCTTACAGGAACATTGGCCTGTGTGTACGTCACAGGAAAAATGGAGAGATCCGTCACGGTTACAGTTGCAGCCTGGGAATGAAATGATAACACAAGATCAGTTTGAAACAGATAAAGTTTGTAATCAAGGAAGACCAAAAAGGAGCTAATCTCAATGTAATGTAAACAGGATACCTGTCCTTATGACGAAACCGTGCAGTCACGTATTCTGAGCATAACGTTTTCTACAATCACAGAGCATTACGACACGACATTAGGTGTCTATAACTGTTGAGTCATTGAGTCATTTAAAACGGAGATTGTCACTGACCCATTGTACTTACTGGTACATCCATTGA
>NW_007462764.1:0-341 GCF_000475195.1 Diaphorina citri | reverse complement strand
TAGACTTAAGGTACACCTATTTGTTGACAAGTTCAAAGATGTACAAAGATAAGCTTTAGGCATGAGTCAATCACTTGGAAATACAGTGAAACCTCCAAATAGCAGACACCCTCAGTTCAAAAGATTTTGTCCACTATTGAGAGGTGTCTGCTATTTGGAGATGTCCACTATTAAAATTGGCTAATGAAAGACAAAAACAGGTAAATCCTGTTTCCATGATGTCCACTATTTGGAGGTGTCTGTTAGGATAATATTTCTCACTGGATTAAAATAGCTTTTTGTTTGGAGTCCTCCTTCACATGGTTCACCCTGGATCAGACTAACTTTGGACGCCTAACGGT
>NW_007462763.1:0-341 GCF_000475195.1 Diaphorina citri | reverse complement strand
CACTAAAAACTGACCATCGAAATTTTGACCCGATTACATTACTTTCCTTCCTATAGGATAAGGAAAGTAAAAAAGAAGTAGGTATTTAACTCCATAATATAACTTGATAATGTAATAATCATGTGGAATGTAGAAGGAAAATAACCTTTATTAAATTAAGTAAAAATAATACCTTAATAATAGATAATGATTGATTATTATTTTATTAGCAGAAAATAAATATTTTATTTTTTAAAAATATAAGACTTATGATTCAACCTACCTAGCAGTGGCGTAGCGTCCATATAAGGCGTGTATGGCGGCCATACACTCGAAATTTCACTCAAATACCCTTAAATATT
>NW_007462762.1:0-341 GCF_000475195.1 Diaphorina citri | reverse complement strand
ATTTAACCATCTCAACGTTTTGCTCCTCCGTTTTCTTTTATTTTATTAGCAGAAAAATGATCCATATCCTTATAACGTATGAATAGTTTATCCTGATTTTTTCTCCGGGAATGGATCCACTTAGTACTTCAATAAAGATCCTTTTCTTCCATTGTGTTAATGTCTGTTTTACTTGGAAACCAACAGATTAGTTGTTTGTGGTTCGACATTAGCTTCGACTATCAAACATGGTTTATCCTCGTATGAAAGAAGCCTTAAACATGATAAGTTGAATCTCGTTCTCTCAAATTTATGAAAGGAAACGAGTAAAAAATTGAGAATATGGTTTTGGATTTTTTTTT
>NW_007462761.1:0-341 GCF_000475195.1 Diaphorina citri | reverse complement strand
GTATCTCAAACATTTTGTTCTTTCACACAAAACAAATTTGGCACAATTGTTCAGTCCATCAGCCCATTAGAAAAAAAACTTGCCTAATAGATTTTGAGCCTGGTTGGTCCCCGTAAGAACCCCTGGTTTACTTTGCTCTTTTTCCAAAGAAATTTGAAAACAAGAAACAAGAACTGGGAAGTTGTAATAATGATTTGTAACTAACCAAGGCTAACAGCTTGCTTAGCACTTGGCTCTAAAAAATTCAATTGTTGATATGCAGTCCAAAAACCAGATTAGTCTTGATTGCTGGTTAGGGATCTGTTTTTTTTTTTTTTTTTACATTTACATGAAAATAATAG
>NW_007462760.1:0-341 GCF_000475195.1 Diaphorina citri | reverse complement strand
GCTAATAGGTAGGTAGGCAGTTTATTTGTTTATTTATTTAAATATTAATTCATTGCGTAGCTATTCAATTCTATCTTTATTTATTTTATTTAGGTATTTCTAAATCTGTATTTATGTAACAGAAAATAATTCAAAAATTTTAATGTTTTGATCAAAATTTGCACCCTTAATTTTTTTCATTATCTTTAACCTCCATTCCGGGAAGGGTTAAAAGAAGAAAAATAAGGGGGAAAAGTCCCCGGGTACCTACCTAGGTACCAAAGAAAAAAATGTCAGAAACTTTGTCTTAGTCATAAAGGAAAAAAATTGCAAAGTAAATTAAAATTTCGGTCTCGCAGTGA
>NW_007462759.1:0-341 GCF_000475195.1 Diaphorina citri | reverse complement strand
TTCTTCAAAATGGATTTCCTCGAAGTCAAAAATGGTTGAAAATGTTAGAATCTTTCTCCAATATATCTAATATGATCCCTTTTCTCTCTCCCTTTTACTCTCCCTATCCTATATCTTTCATTTTCTTCTCTCATTCCTCCCTCTCTCTTTTTATCTATCAATTATTTATTTTTTTCCTTCTGTAAGTCTTTACCGCTCCTTTTTCTTCTCCCCTTTCTCTCATCTTTGAATTTGAGCGGACGGGAGGAATTCAATATTCCTGCGCTGTTGAGAATGCATCTCCTCAGCACCCATCACGAGAGTTTTTCATCTTCTTTAGAAAGTATTTTAATATTATCATT
>NW_007462758.1:0-341 GCF_000475195.1 Diaphorina citri | reverse complement strand
GTTAAACAAAGGTTTAAATCATATTTCTATGTCTGAGCTTGCTTTAGTTCATGAAGCCCTCTGTGGAGCAACTCTGAAATATATTTCCAACAGAAATAAGGTTCATGTTCCTAATCTACCGAATGAAATAAGACTTGAGCTTGCAGCACTTCACAGTAAATGTCAAGCAGAAGACACATTGAAGAAAATCTACGAAAAAGAGAAAGCAAATCTCAAAGCATTGATTTCACAAGAACGAGAGAAAAATGAAGAACTATCAAACAAAATGGAATTACTTGTTGAAAAGCTTATGCTAAAAAAGCAATTTGTCCGAGAACAAAAAATTAAAAACCATCAGTTGA
>NW_007462757.1:0-341 GCF_000475195.1 Diaphorina citri | reverse complement strand
ACTTAATACCTTAAATACGTATTTTAAGCTAGAACTTTCTATATTAAAAAGAAAAGAAATTTATGCTTTCAATACGTAGGTACTGCAAAAATTCACGAACCCCGTTTATTCATTTATTTTTTCCCTCATGAACTTTAGAGATGGCTTTCAATCTTATTAATTCTCTCAGATTGACAGCTTTCGACATCAGAGGCACAGCTCTCGATTTTATGCATAGTTTTCCGATGTAAATATTGGCAAATCGCGGAGGCCAAATTATATTTGAGAATATTATTTTGGATGATGTTGGGTTAATGAGCATTGTTAGTAGGACGTAATATCGTCAGGCCCGGGATTAGATG
>NW_007462756.1:0-341 GCF_000475195.1 Diaphorina citri | reverse complement strand
AATAAAAATTGAATTTTCGACCTTTTACATTTATTTTTTCGGAGTTTTGACCTCGGATTTGGATTTTTCCCAACTTTTCACATAGGGATCGACCATTTATTTATAATGTTTACCCATTTGCAACTGCTCCATTCCGATTAGTAAAAGGCTAGAGACAAGCGAGTACTTAAACTGAATTGTCTACCTACAAACATACATTGATTCTTAGTATAGGTACCACCTACCTATCTATCTATTAGGAAGGTAGTAGGTAGGTACCTACAAGGAAAATAGGTAAATCGAGAAGTTTTCCGGTTTCAAAATGAAAATGATTTTCCTATTCACATGTTTAGATTGTTCTA
>NW_007462755.1:0-341 GCF_000475195.1 Diaphorina citri | reverse complement strand
ACATAACTAATGATTCTAGTGATTGAGTAGCGAACGAGAAGTCTTTCAACAAGGAGGTTCCTACCAGGCTAGTAAAAGTCAAGTAGGGTTCACAGATGTGATCAAATTTTGTCTTGAACATATCTGTAATCTGCCTGGTTTCATAAAAATAGGAATAACCATTCTGCGGAAAAAAAGTGACTGAGTTAATCTCGTCAATCCACGCATTTTTCATGAATTTTCTCATTTACCAAACCTTTATTTTCAATAAGTTTTCTTCAAGACTTGATATTATTTTGGACCGCAAAAGTTCCCCTAAATAAGCAAACCTGGAGCCTGGATCTTGCTGAAAGTAGACGCTG
>NW_007462754.1:0-341 GCF_000475195.1 Diaphorina citri | reverse complement strand
TTTCATTTTCCTTCTAATTCTCCCAGGGTCTTGGATCACCTTTGACTATTTTGAATGCTATTCTATCTTGTTCAAATGTCTCAATAATAAATGAACAAGTAGCTCATCTTGAATTAATATTAACTTAATAAGTATTTCTCATTATAATAAATCACCCCATAATAAAACAAATAACTGTTCGTTAATTTTCCTCAATCGAAGTGTTTTCATTTATCCTCTCGCCACGGGCCAAATAACCCCGTGACAATGCTAAACTCCCACGTAGAAGATTTATGGTTCTGAAATCTACATATCAAGCGCTTGCCAGTATATGCGGCGACCGAACAGAAAGAATGACCGGA
>NW_007462753.1:0-341 GCF_000475195.1 Diaphorina citri | reverse complement strand
CGTCATCGCACGGAAGTAGAAGTAGAAATTAATTTAAACTTTAGTAATATCCTATTTACATTCCTAACCCGTCCTGCTGTAGCCCCTTTCCTCTTCTCCTCTTCCTCCTTCCTTTCTACAGATAACTAAACTTGCTGTAAACTTTAATATTCCCCCCCCCGTTTCTTCCCCTTCTTTTGCTTTTTTCACACCGTTTGCCTCCCTCTCTCCATTATCCTTCTTCCTGTCGTTCAAAATATGCCCCGTGTTTATTTTCCATGCTTCTTTTTAGTCCGTCCTTCCTTTATTATTACAATAGTAATAAAAAAAGGTATAAGGGACGGACTATTGTATTCGCCTCG
>NW_007462752.1:0-341 GCF_000475195.1 Diaphorina citri | reverse complement strand
AATTTTCCCTCCCATTTCGAACCTTATCTGTCAAGGATGAAATTCGCCCTTTGAAAAACAGTGCAAAACATTATGGTTCAGCTACCCCCTTTCCTACACTACCCTTCTCTCTCTTCCTCTCTCCCTCTCTCTCTTCCTCTCCCTCTCTCTCCCTCTCTCCCTCTCTCCCTCTCTCTCTAGAAATAACTTACTCCTCTGTCAAAATCCTGTAATCTAAGGTAAGAGAGAAAAAGAGAAAGCGCGAGAAAAAGAGGCAAGAGAGAGTCAGACAATTTAAGCCTCTGAAAATAAGAAAAGAGAAAGAGAGAGAGTGAGAGAGATAGAGAGAGAGAGAGAGAGAG
>NW_007462751.1:0-341 GCF_000475195.1 Diaphorina citri | reverse complement strand
GCGAACTTTCAGATTAATCATGGAAACTTCAGCTGAGCTGAGAGGATGTTGAGTCCTGACATCTTCTTTTTCCTCCTCACCTTCCTCCTCCTCCTCTTCCTCTTCTTCTTCTCTTAATTTTATTCTCCTTCTCCTTATTGTTCCTCTCCTATTGAAGTTTAAAGATCATCAATTCATCATGGCTACAATATGCTGTTCCTTTCTAGCAGATCTGATCACTTGGTTTACTTTCCATATAACATTTTGAGGGCACGTTTAGTCCGGTGGTAATGCGCTTGCTTGCCATGCAGAAGGTCCCGGGTTCGAATCCCACCATCGACAAAAATTTGTACTCGTTTTTC
>NW_007462750.1:0-341 GCF_000475195.1 Diaphorina citri | reverse complement strand
GTGTCCAGGGGCACATAAGGCCCCCTTCCTTTTTGTGTTTATAGACTCAACTTTTTTTGTAATGGGGAAAGGGAAATGTATGGCAAAGGACGGAAAAAAGGTAGGTGGGTGGATGGTAAAAATTTCAGTTCATATTTCTTCCGTGTAGGTAATAGTTAGGACGCGAGGAGGGGGATTTTTGGCTTCCAATTGCGTTAGGAGCTTAATTACCTACTGTTATTTACCTCCTTTGAAAAAGATAGCCTTTTTCCTACAGTTGGAATAACTTTGTAAGCCCTGGCACCCTGGCACTAACAATACTTTTTTTTTTTACTTGTGTACAGGAAAATGGTATAAAAACA
>NW_007462749.1:0-341 GCF_000475195.1 Diaphorina citri | reverse complement strand
GGAACAAGAAACTCTTTGCTCTCAGACACCCGTATTCTTCAAATTCTCAGTCGTTGTCTCCCAAGTTACATCAGGAATCTAGCTTAACTCCATAAACAAAAAGCCCACTCTGGGTGTATGGGCCACTGTCCTAAGAGATGAGTTAAGCTTATACGAGTCTATATCAGGAAGCTAGTGAACTGTACCACCCTGTATATTTGAGGAATATGTTTCTCCTCGTTTATGCGGCTTTACGTCTGAATGGAGGTGCTGGTGGGGGTACCGAAGTCTGACGAGATATGAGAGCTAGAAAGTAGGTCTTCTAGTGATTGAACTCTCTCTTTTGTCGACATTCTCCATGC
>NW_007462748.1:0-341 GCF_000475195.1 Diaphorina citri | reverse complement strand
TGGATTGGAAGATTGGTTCAGACGAGTAGGGTGTTTGAAAATCTGGTCTGGTGCTGCTGGTTTTAGTTCTAGTTCTACTTCTAGTTGTTATTTATTATTTGGAGTTCTTAAAACAGCCGCTTTGCGTTTGCAGATTTCACTTAGGCTGAGCTTTGTACAAAAAGTTCTAAATAAAGAAGTTCAGAAGTTGGAACAGAACCTTTCTTCGTGAAGTAGGAAATTTTTCGATTAAATGAGGAGTTTTAACTTTGGTCCAAATCACCTAAAACAATATCTACCTACTTGCAAGTTTTACTTGGTATCTCTGATAAATGTTTTATTTTAGTAGGAACAAGAAAAGG
>NW_007462747.1:0-341 GCF_000475195.1 Diaphorina citri | reverse complement strand
AGAGATAACTATTTTTTCAAAAACTTTTTTCGTGTTAGAACCAAAAGCCTTTTCAAATCTTTGAATGCTCCGGGACCAGTTTTGGGGGTTTTGTGTGTGTGTGTGTTTGTTTGTTTGTATCTTCTCTCCTTTAACTTGTTTACGATGTCGGCTGGGATTGAACTCGCGCTCTCCTCTTTACCAAGCCAGCACTATCTACGCCAGTTATGTCCATAGTTATCAACGTAACAGATGCAGCAAAAATTTTCTACAAAAATTCCAACAAGCACACCTACGCTTGTACAGTTCCCTACCCTCGTCACAAAATGCAATGAAAGCCTTGTGTGCCTATTATGGACTTG
>NW_007462746.1:0-341 GCF_000475195.1 Diaphorina citri | reverse complement strand
GCGTATGGTACAGGTGGGCCAATAAATGGTACGTTTTTTAGGTGGGCGAATAAATGGTACACTTACCCTAGGTACCTAAGAACAGCCCATGTAAAATCACCTGTGGAAAATGCTCCCTCATTTCAATTGAGTAGCACGACAGTTCAAAAGTGGCCAAGTACACTGCTCGCTCCGTTTCTTCTGTCAAATTCAGCCTGGCTAGTACCGTCTCTATAACGGCCGGCTTCAGAATACACCGTGCCTGCCGTTTCCTCACGTTATCACCTGGAAGGAGTACGGGAAAGAGGAAGGAAAAAAAAATAATAATAATAAAATATTATGTAGAACTTCTCACTTTTTTT
>NW_007462745.1:0-341 GCF_000475195.1 Diaphorina citri | reverse complement strand
GCAATGGACAATAGAAAATTTATAGTGCTCAGTTTTTTAGATCTAAGAAGAGCTTTTGAAACAATAGACACTCGTAAACTGTTGGAAAAACTGAAAAAACTTGGAATCAAAAATAAAGTATATGAGGATTTCTTCACTAATAGAAAGCAAATAACCAAAATTGGAACAAGTATAAGTGATGAAATAGAAATAGAACATGGATTAGGTCAAGGAAATATATCCAGTCCTAATAATTATAATATCTACACAAGTGATATAAAATATGTTAAATTGAAAGGACAGTTAAAAATGTTTGCAGATGATTCATGTATAATTTCTATACACAAATCATTAGAAATTGC
>NW_007462744.1:0-341 GCF_000475195.1 Diaphorina citri | reverse complement strand
CAACAACAACAACAACAACAACAACAACAACAACAACAACAACAACAACAACAACAACACCAACACCAACAACAACAAGAAGAACTACATTAGGGCTCGGCCACTACCACTATAGTTGGTCTTATAAAAGATTAGAATACTTCTGGCTTGTAAATTAAATTGCCTGTATTACAAGTCTTGTAATACAATAGTTTGATGAAACGAGGCCCAGGGCCTTAAAGAGGACACAGGAGGTGTATTAGGTACATTTGTATCAGAAGTAGGTATCTTCTTGAAACCTTATTCGAGTAGGTTTATTTGAACCTTTAGAACTAGGGGTTTTCTCAGGAGATGGACTAGGA
>NW_007462743.1:0-341 GCF_000475195.1 Diaphorina citri | reverse complement strand
TATCGAACCAGTGCTATTCAAAAATTGTAGTCATAAAAACAAAAATTAGAAAAATAAATGTGGGCAGGTGGGCCAATATTAAATGGTACGTTTTTTAGGTGGGCGAATAAATGGTACACTTACCCTATATTTCTTTCTTTCACACATGTTTTGGAGATATTCTTTGGCCTCCATCATATTTGTGGTTGATCGAAAAGATGGACTCTCATTTTCTGTCTATTCCTTCTCCTCCCATCAACCATACCTTAAAGTAGTTTTAAAAGTACAAAAAGCAAAAATTTAGCTACCTAGGTGGGTACCTATATCTTTAGAAAGCTTCCATAAGAACAATGTTCTTTTTC
>NW_007462742.1:0-341 GCF_000475195.1 Diaphorina citri | reverse complement strand
AAAATTAATACGACATGGAACGAAATCAAAGAAATTTTAGATGGAGTAACGAAGACGAAGTTTGTAGAAGACAACTCACAGAATAAGAAACAACAGTGGATGACGGAAGAAATTCTTCAACTCATGGAAAAAAGGAGAACAGCTAAGCAGAACATCAATGAATACAGAAGAATTCAAACAGAAATTAGGAGAAAGATCAGAAAAGCAAAATCAGAGTGGCATTCACAACAATGTCTTGAAATTGAAGGATATGCACTTATACACGATTCATTCAATCAGCATAAAAAGATAAAACAATTGACAGGAAGAAAAAGATCAAGTTGTAATGGAATATTAGTGAA
>NW_007462741.1:0-341 GCF_000475195.1 Diaphorina citri | reverse complement strand
AGGTAAAATAGGAATTTTTATATTTATAAAAAACAAAAATAAAACAAAATCACTCACTTAACTTACTATCACAAAAAAATAAAAATAAAATACACACACACACGCACCCCCCCCCACACACACAGCACACACACACACACGGACCTTTGGCCGAAACCCTTTTTTTGGGGCAATTGGACCATAAAACGTCCACATTCGTCAAAAAACGAAGGTCGAAAAATTTGTCGATCACAATACTTTAAGAGAGGGAACTGTAACTGCTGTGGTCCCATCGTCCCGAAATCGAAGAGAGAAGGAAGACAGGATAGGAGAAAGCCAGCCGTTCCGAGAACGAACATTAT
>NW_007462740.1:0-341 GCF_000475195.1 Diaphorina citri | reverse complement strand
AGGCATTTGATTGGTCAATTTTGACTTGAGACTGATCTAAGAACGATCATTCTTGTTCATAAATACGAGTGTTAATCTTGTAGGAAATTTTCTCAACTTTAAACCTATATTTTTACTTTTTACATTAGGGGCGTGGTTTAGGAGTTATAAGCGGAAAACTAAAAGAAATGCCAAAAATAAGCACTTTCTTCGGAGTTTTTTTACTCCCAAAAGTTCTCCTCAGGGATTTCAAGGTCGAAAATCCGGTTCCACACCTGCTTTACTTCAGAGATGTGCAAAATGCTTTTGAAAACCAATTTGAAATGCAAAATGTAAAATGCCTCTAGAAAACCAATTTGAAA
>NW_007462739.1:0-341 GCF_000475195.1 Diaphorina citri | reverse complement strand
TCTCTCTCTTCGTACGGTGAAGTTTTCTCTCCGTGTTTTCATACAAAAGGTTTGTGTGGTATTAATTAACTACAGCGAAAATCTTGCCTGGCTGCTTTAACATGTTTCGAATGTTGATGACTCACTCAAGTCCTTTTGCCGCACCGAAGGGACGCGGTGGTTATTACATTATTACCTACTGTTATTAGGTGTCATAATTGCATATCTTTGAGGGTTCGTAGAATCGAGGATAAAACCCCCGTCATGCGTCACTAGAAACCTAAGGAGTTAAAAATATCAAAATACAGTGACGTAAAACCCTTTAAAAAAAGCTGAAAGAGTCCTTCACTTTCTAATGGAGT
>NW_007462738.1:0-341 GCF_000475195.1 Diaphorina citri | reverse complement strand
AACCTTGAGCTGAATCCTCCTCGTCTAAAACTTTAGCAAAATAGCGCAAGTTTATGTCGACTGAGGAGGAAACAGCTCAGGTCAATGGAAATTTATTCTTGATTCTTGGATCTTCATTCTTCTCATGAAATTTTCTTTTTGTCCCTTTCTTTTTGTTCTTTTGTCGCAAGTAATCTTGTACAGTTTTCCAAGCATTTTTGATTTTTCTGTATTCTATTTTAGATGCCAAGATTTTTATATATTCCTTTTGCAAAAAAACTAATAATAAAATAAACATTGTAATTTTCAGATCGTGGCTCATTCATGTTGGAACTGAGGAAGAGTGCAGCGTGCTTGGCAAC
>NW_007462737.1:0-341 GCF_000475195.1 Diaphorina citri | reverse complement strand
TTAAATTGAACATACTCTCAATATCCATATTCGAAATAATACTTATGGGATAGAATTCTCTCTTTGAATTCATAAAATAGAATTTTTAGAATAAATAGGACCGAATAGAATTCTCTCTTTGCTTCAGTGGCGTGTGGTTAAAAATCAAATGTAATGCTCAGTCTTCTAAAATTATAATTTTACCATACGTCCAAAACTACAATTATATTTTTTCACCCTCAGCTTTAGGGAGGTCAACTCTCGTACTTCATATACCGTTTACGAGATATTTGGGTAATCCCACATTACAAGCATAACATACACGCTACGCCACTAGAAAAGCGTCAGATATTAGACATTTT
>NW_007462736.1:0-341 GCF_000475195.1 Diaphorina citri | reverse complement strand
CAGGGCCATATTTAATTAGTGCCCAGGGGCTTGCCCCTTTAAAAAAAAGAAGAGAAAAATTAAGTACTATACTAAAAGTATTGTCCATAATTTGGAGCACCGTCATTTAAGCAAGGTTTTTATTATAAAATTTACACCTATTCTGCACCTACCAAATACATAAGACCTTGTTTAGACTGTGGGAGGGAGTATAGGGACTTTTCAGTGTCATTCTTGTAGTTTAAGCAGGGTATATTCAATTAACCTATTCTATTCTATCCTACTGCTAGAGTCTTTTTCTTCTTCCTCGCCTTTTCCCGTGTTCAGACGGGGTCGGCGTTTTCCGTCAGCCTGTCAATCAG
>NW_007462735.1:0-341 GCF_000475195.1 Diaphorina citri | reverse complement strand
TCAAAAAATAATAATTTAATTCCCTAGTTGCTCCACTTCCTCCTCTTTTCTTCTTTTCCGTGTGAAATCCTACCCAATGAGAGCATAAAGGCTATTATTTAACGCCGCAGGCGAAACTTCTCAGCACTTTTGTGCCAGCTCGCTTGCTTGCTGAAGTTGACGCTCGACGTGATGCCATTGAATTACGTCAAAATATAACTAAAAATACCGATATTTACTTTACTTTAACAACCTGACAAATGCTATTGATACACCGAACCTTAGCGCCGCAGGCGAAACTTTCTCTTACCTTGGTAGAGGCAGCAGCGACGCACTTCACTGAGAGATTCATCGCTGCTGCC
>NW_007462734.1:0-341 GCF_000475195.1 Diaphorina citri | reverse complement strand
TTTCCTGTGTAAGTGCTTTTTTTTCAACCTTTTGTCTTCAGTGAATTAAAATACGCGTATTGAAGGTCAAACTTCTGGCGTTTTCTGTGCTATTAAAAGTGATCTTTTGTTTTAATTTTATTGGTGATTTAATCTAGTTATCTCTCTGATGGACTATCGCATCTAATAGAGATAATGACTTAGGTACTAAACATCCGTGTTATCAATAGTGTTGATAAAGTTTGCTGTGTATATGTAGTAGGTATACAATTTGTTGAGGGGAGAAAAAAAAGTTTCCCGCGCTTTTTTTCCAACGTTTTTTCTTCGTTTTTCTTATCAATTATGTTGATAACATGACGTGT
>NW_007462733.1:0-341 GCF_000475195.1 Diaphorina citri | reverse complement strand
AGTGCCACAAGTAGTGTTCACGATAGAAGCAAATGGCGAGCTTTCTGGCAAACCCGACACCAACGGTAGAACGGGATGAATTAAGTAAAGTAAAGTAACTATCGGGTGGACTCCGAAAATGGATCATCCACCCTCCATCCCCTCAAGAAAATCTTGGATATGGGCCTTGCTCCCCTGTTTATATGGTCCACATACAATCCATGTTATAGTAGAAACTTTTGGTGTAGTTTGCAAAGAAAGAATTGGAACACATGGAAGTTGGAAATCCATGTTATAGTAGAAACTTTTGGTGTAGTTTGCAAAGAAAGAATTGGAACACATGGAAGTTGGAAATCCATGTT
>NW_007462732.1:0-341 GCF_000475195.1 Diaphorina citri | reverse complement strand
TTAGGTAGGTACATAGGTACTGATTTTCTCTAATCACTACGGGCTGAAAAATTCCCGGAGGGACGGACCCTGCTTGTTGCTTTCGGAATGGTAAGTAAAGATTATTTTTCAACTTATTGTTTCATTACAAATTTTCATCAGTAAATAGGTTTCTTCAAATTAAATTGATCCCAAGGGCAAGGCAATGCCTAAACCCTTGACAAATGGAGTGTGCCTGAAGGCATGTGATGTGTTCCAATCCACTCGACCCCAAGACCTTAAGACCTTGGCAGTTACAGTTCCCTATTTAAAACCCCTTTGAAAAAATTCCCTGCCCCACCAGTGCAGGGACTCGAACCATT
>NW_007462731.1:0-341 GCF_000475195.1 Diaphorina citri | reverse complement strand
TACTTTCGAGTTTTCCGTGAGTTGTTTTCATGTTGGGGTTTTTGTTTTTGATTTTCGTTTCTACGTTAATTTGAGACGGATTTGAATCATCGCATCGTCATTCGCTTTGTTACTAATCGAATTACCCAGATGGCAAGGGCCGGATTTTAGACAAGATAGTGGAATATCGTACTAAATTTTCCAGGATTATCTTTCAGAGTGTACATATTGGCAGTCGGGAGAAGGACATCTGATCTTTCCTATTCCACCTTTTCCTTCTCCGCCTTGAAAGTTCAGAACACATTGAATTTGTGTCCGGACATAAAGAGAAAAGAGACACACAAATCCTGTCAATTTATATT
>NW_007462730.1:0-341 GCF_000475195.1 Diaphorina citri | reverse complement strand
ACTGTACCCTAAAATCTTAATCTTGGTCTTTTTTTGCTCATGAAAATGTTGTACGTTTTTCAGCTTTCCTTTGTGTCAAAACGGGGATTTCGTGGGTTTATCGATGATGTGAAATAATTTGGGAGAAGGACATAATTTTAGGGGAAGTGCCCAATTTACACAAAATTAAAGAGAATGGAGAGAGAGAATGTTTTGTATCTACCTTTCTGGATCTGTAAAAATTACACTTTATAAAGTTTCATTATGAAAGAGGAGAGAGAGAGAATAATTAATTTTTTAGTGGATGTGGCAGATTTTCTAATAAGTACGAGTAATACAGATTAGTGGATGTGCCAAAATTA
>NW_007462729.1:0-341 GCF_000475195.1 Diaphorina citri | reverse complement strand
TTATAAGAAAGTTTAAAAGACCTTTTGAGTCAAGTGTTTGATAAGTTTCAAATGTCTAGTAGAACTTTGCTTTCTCTCTTGAAGTTCAAGTTGGACTGTGGATTATAGTGGAAAATACCTAGCTTTAGGTAGTCTGAAAATTCATCTGGATCTGACTTATCAGTTTAAATTCAACCAGTTAACATGGCTTTGAAAGGATGTTATCTTCTGGTAAAATACCTGGTGTTCCTGATGAATTTGATATTCTGGGTAAGTTAACTTGACCTGATAATCTTCATAGTCAGATAACTAGGTTGTTGGATATTACAAATATTTTTGCAAAATTATTATCGTTTTGTTTT
>NW_007462728.1:0-341 GCF_000475195.1 Diaphorina citri | reverse complement strand
ACATGTCATATTATGTACATCTTATTGTACGAGTAAGTATGTATATGAAAAAGATATTATGTACCTAGGCAATAACTGATGTCGCAGTCCTTTGGAAAGCCTCCAATTTTTTATTTTCCAACCTCATAAAGTTTTGTTTACTCTTTTCACTAATCACACATCGAAATCTTCTGAGAGGATACGATAGAAAACTAGGATAATACCTGTATCATGTTCTCTAGAAGTCCTCTCTTGTTTAGTGAAAATCTTCAACGTAAATCATCGGAGGTGAAGAATTTATTATTGATGGTTGATGGCAATATTTTTACCTTCAAAAAATGAGGTTAGGTAGTTAGAATGTG
>NW_007462727.1:0-341 GCF_000475195.1 Diaphorina citri | reverse complement strand
ACAGTGTTGCAACTATCATAGTGCATAAAATCTTATCGAGGGATTAATTTCCGTGCATTAAAAAAGGGATTTTACGCATGAGTATACCTACTGGACTTGCACCTACACACCGGAATCTAAATAACGCCTACATTATTACTGAGTAGGCAATGTGCCAGGTTTGACAGTAAAACGACCTGCATGATCACTGTGTATGCAGTGTGCCAGATTTAATTCACCCAACATAATCATTACATAACCATTGTTACAGTTCTGTCCAGGTGACCTACATACCTACTAGAGTAGAATGGCGAACAAAAAAGGTGATGAAGCACTCGACCTGAAAGCTATTCTGGACGAAA
>NW_007462726.1:0-341 GCF_000475195.1 Diaphorina citri | reverse complement strand
TTTACAGTTTCCACTCATTCATCCCGTTTCATCGGATCATTCGGTATGGGTACATCAAGCCTTGCTGATGATGCATCTACATTATTACCATAGAACAAAATACAAGAGCTCCATTGTTCTGAAGTTCATAATGTAGGTACTGATAAGTTTTGTACCTAACAGTATTAATAGTAAATCAGTGTCGTAGAATACATTGTGAAGTATTCGAGCGGTATTGAGAATCTTAAAGATTCAATCTTCCACTGATCGAGTGATCCTCTCTTTTAAGAATATACCTACCTGAAGGTAAAAGATTTTCTCAAATGGAGTTTCAGTTGTATACTTTAGCAGTTTGTTAGAAC
>NW_007462725.1:0-341 GCF_000475195.1 Diaphorina citri | reverse complement strand
TTTTTTTTATTATTCCAGAGACTCATGGCAGCTGATGAAGCTGCAAGCAAAGCAATAATCCAAGAGGTCAACATTCTAGTATCCTTTACAATTAATTAATTTTTACCATGGAAAAAATGTCTTGATGATCAACCTTTTTATTTGAAATAGGGGGGAGGGGAGAGAGGAAAGAGAAGGGATTGGCATAGAAAGAATTGAATTTAGATGAGTAGAATTTGATAAGGAGAACCAAAATATATATTCTTTGAAAATATATGTTCTGCTTCTTTGAAGTTCTGCAAAATATATATGCCTTTTTGGTTCTCCTTATCAAGTTGACCCACAGAACTTATATATAATGA
>NW_007462724.1:0-341 GCF_000475195.1 Diaphorina citri | reverse complement strand
GTAATTTTCGAATTTACGACTGTCCGGTGGATTTCAGCAAGATCTCCTGAGTGCCTTTCCGTACAGGAGGACATAATTCGATATTTTGGTCCAAATGAGGGAGAAAATGACATATGATTTCATGCTTTGCCTTTTTGCCCAAGTGGCGAAGTGGCTTATTGATTTTGAATCCAATGCTACTGAGCTAATGCGTAGTCAGCTGCTGAGCTGATGTATACCAACCGAAATGGCCGTTCCTTCTTCCAAAGGCAGATAAACTCAATTCATCTCTTGACCTAGCTACTCTAGTCATAATTCGTGACGAATTTGACTAATTTGGTAAGTACCTACATTATGTATGT
>NW_007462723.1:0-341 GCF_000475195.1 Diaphorina citri | reverse complement strand
TACTGCTCGCATAGGACTGAAAAGTCCCTTTACTCCAGCAGTAGGCTACTACTATTATATTGTGGTCAAATTCTCAAAATAATAAATGAGGATAAAATTCCATCCCTCGGCTGGGATCGAACCCACGCCCTCCTGTTTACAAGGGGAGCGTTTTGACCACTACACCACCGAGGCAGGTTGAAGACATGGACTAGAATAGCCAGCCTAGTAGGCTTGGTTGGTAGCGTGTCTACGTTGTAAGCGTTAGGTCGCGAGTTTGATTTCCGCCCGGGGCGGATTTTATCCTAAACAAGGCAGACACGCTATCCTAAATGCTAACTAGGCTAGCTAATGGCTACGAT
>NW_007462722.1:0-341 GCF_000475195.1 Diaphorina citri | reverse complement strand
TTCTTCTTCTTCTTTTTTTTAATGGCTTTCTTTTAGGTAGCAGGGTTCTCCTAGAGGAGCTCTTCCACCCAACCATTGTCCTTTTTGTACCGAGCCCAGGCTCCTGAAGGGGGGCCGGAACCAACCCTTCTCCTTCTCCTTCATTTTCAAGAACAAGCTGGGCCCGTCCCTTGTTCGATGTGGGAAAAAAATCCCTCAAAAACCAGTTTTTTTGCTTTTTGGTTCTCTGGACAAAATCTACACCACCATTTTCGTGTTCCTGATAAAAAGACCTTTAATTTGATATATAGGTCGACCAGGTTTAGATAAGTCCTTCTATGGGGACAGACAGAGTGACAGAC
>NW_007462721.1:0-341 GCF_000475195.1 Diaphorina citri | reverse complement strand
GTATACACATTCAATGAGTAAGTACCTACTTAAGTATACTTATCTACCCCTAAATTATTGAAACTGACACTCGTATTTATGAACAAGAATGATCGTTCTTAGATCAGTCTCAAGTCAAAATTGACCAATCAAATGCCTTGAGACTATGCTTAGCACGAACTTAAGAGTTTTGGGCATAAATATGTGGGCATAAATCAAATGCCTTGAGACTATGCTTAGCACGAACTTGTAAGTTTTGGGCATAAATATGTACGTACACACGATGAGCAAATAATCCAATAGGCGTATTTAGTAGTGTAGATCCCATTGTTGCAATAAAGCCAAAGCTAGTCAACAAGGGA
>NW_007462720.1:0-341 GCF_000475195.1 Diaphorina citri | reverse complement strand
ACGACTATGAGTTTTTGACGCATTTTTTACTATGTAATCTACATGATATTATGTATTACATAATGTATGAGTATATCAAGAGTACCTATATCAATGGGTCATCAAGTAATCACTGTCATCAGCCAAATCTAGATGAGAAGAGTAGTGGTATTGTATGGCTGATGGAATGATGGATGTATACTAATAGCTAATGCCAATCCAAATTTACAAATACGAGCGTTTGTTAAGTGATTCGCAGAGAAAATTTGATGTGTTTTAACATACGTTACAAGTTGCAGAACACGTTGCGTTGCACCAGTGTGGACCCAGTATTAAGCTGCGTCCACAGGACTACACCATGG
>NW_007462719.1:0-341 GCF_000475195.1 Diaphorina citri | reverse complement strand
AGGATTTTGCGAAAATCTAAACCGATTCTGAGATATGATCAATTTTTGATCGCTAAAATCTCAATAAGAAATACACAGAGTGCAGAGACTGCGGGAGAGAAATGTTCCACTCTCGACCAACATTTTACCGCTTTTTGGCGGTTTTCGGTGTAATTTAACAATATCTCGGGAACGGTATAAGCTAGAGACATGAAATTTAATATTTGAGTTTCGTTTATGTTTTTAGTTTGATAACTATACAGCTAACAGGGAGCGCGCAGCGTTTTTTTTTTTTTACTTTCTATTACTACAGTATAGCGGAGCTATACTAGTAATGAAAGTATTGCAATCGGTCCAAATTT
>NW_007462718.1:0-341 GCF_000475195.1 Diaphorina citri | reverse complement strand
ACATTCACTCAGTTTGGCACCTAAATCCATCAACAAACCATGGATATACCGTGTGTTGTAAAATCATGCTGTCACCCTGTATAAACTGTTTTGTATTATGACGCAGCTTCATAACAATAAAAACGTAAAGAGGCAATGATATTATCTCGTAATATGCAAGTTTTTATTTTATGCAAACTAACATTTCGCCTGTCGTGTTTACCTTATGCTTGAGAACTTGAGTTTTCTATTTTCTACTGAATTTATGTCAATTCTTTAACTAGTTTTTTAGGAGTAGGAAATAAACCAGTGAAATACCATAAAATAACTACCTACCAGAGGTATTGCAGTACAAGTAAATA
>NW_007462717.1:0-341 GCF_000475195.1 Diaphorina citri | reverse complement strand
ATCGACGTTGATTGACGCCACGGCCGATCGACTATGTGTGGAGCTATTAGCCCGAAGCAATCACCCCAAGGGCTGATTGAGAGACTGACGAAAAACGCCGACCCCGTCTGAACACGGGGAAAGGTTGTAGAAGGAGAAGAGCAGATGGGTAAGTAAGAAAGGGACTTCCCGTAGGGAGAAAGGAAAGAGCTGATCCCCTAAAGGTGGCGTTCCGATCCTAGCTGCCGGGTCGCGCGACTTCCATTACAAACTTCCAGTCGAATAAAAATAGTATTTTAAATCACATGAAAACCTCACGGGCAGCGCGACCACACTGCTCTCAGAGCGACTGGGCAGCGCGA
>NW_007462716.1:0-341 GCF_000475195.1 Diaphorina citri | reverse complement strand
TCAATCACAAGCTGTGGATGGTTATCATAAAATTTATTGACTTCTTCTTCATTAATCAGATAGATCTTGACAAGATTGTTATTCTTGCCTGCAAATACCATTTTAGAGTCGCCAACAATATCACCCACAGCACAAAGGTATTTGTCCATGGAAATATCGCTGTAAAAAGGAAGGGAAAAACCACACTTTTTCGACAGATAGAGGTTGTCAACAATGGGATTAGTATTGGTTTTACCATAGTTAGCTCTGGGCACATAGGACACGCGAGTGGCTGAGGGTAAAGATTTCTTAACAGCATTGGAAAAGCTATTCATGGTAACAAAGTAAAGGTTTACAAAAAA
>NW_007462715.1:0-341 GCF_000475195.1 Diaphorina citri | reverse complement strand
CGGGACTCCGAACTGGAAAGCCCAGATAGGTTAGAGTGTGTCACTTGTGTTAAGTATTTCATGTGTGGTAACAGGGGGGATGGGTGACGTGTTTCATAAACGATTGGAGGTTTCTTTTTTTCTTAAACCCTTCATTTTCATCTTTCCTTCAAGCTTTTTAAATTGATCGTGGAGATTTTTTTTATTTTTTTTTATTTTATTTTATTTTATTTTAATTTTCCTGAGCAAGCAGTTTTTCACTCTGTAATGTAAAGTTACATTTGCATTTACCTTTTCTTTGTGTTAATATGTACATAAAATTTCTTTTTGTTTCATTCTCAATTTTTTCCCAATCAATGTCG
>NW_007462714.1:0-341 GCF_000475195.1 Diaphorina citri | reverse complement strand
ACTCAGAGACGTACAGGTATAATGATAGTCACCACCACATGCATGACAGTGAACATAGTTTCCATTTTTAGGAAGCTTCCCATTACAGTCAGTACACTCCATGATGAAACACAAAAAAACACGTAATTTGAAAGGGTTAAAATAAGATTTTAGAAAAACACGCGAATTGAAAAGTTTTAATTTATTAGAAAACGCGAAATGAAGGGGTTAAAGATTACTTTATATAAACACTTTTAATGGCAAAAGTTTAATGACTATTTACAGATTTTTAAAAATGTTTACAATTTTTATTAATTAGCTTTTATGTTGATAGTTTATTAATTACTTATCACGTATTGCTT
>NW_007462713.1:0-341 GCF_000475195.1 Diaphorina citri | reverse complement strand
GTCGCGCTTCGCGCTCCCTTGTTTACGGTCGCGCTGCGCGCTCCCGGGGCTTCGCGGGGTTATGCATAGGGTCGCGCTGCGCGCTCCCGGGGCTTCGCGGGATTGTGCATAGGGTCGCGCTTCGCGCTCCCTTGTTTACGGTCGCGCTGCGCGCTCCCGGGGTTTCGCGTGGTTGTGCATGTGGTTTGCTTCGCCCCTGAAAACTAATATCGTCCCTGAGTCTTGTCTCGAAGAAATGAAAACTGAAAACTAAAAGCGAGAGAAAAAATTAAACGTAGGAAAAGTTTTGCTGGCCTCAAACCTTGTTCCCTGTGTATTTCTTATGGGAGGACTAAAAAACG
>NW_007462712.1:0-341 GCF_000475195.1 Diaphorina citri | reverse complement strand
AGAGATTCGGGTCCATATATTCCATGAAGTGGAGATTACGCATGAGCAAAGACCAAATGGATACCTACATCCCTAGCAATATCGATGATTGGGTAATTATTGGTCTGCCTCGGATTCAAGGAACATTACGAGAGCGAAGATCTAATAATTGAACTCTAAGGATATCGAGGACTGAAATATACATAGATTTCCAACAACCTAAATCAGGGGATGTAACCCAATTATAGAATTCTTCCACTCTAATTTGTGGCACCCTTACACTTACTTACATCCATGGCCACGCATACCCTAGTAGGTATTTGGCCTCGCCAACTTTTTGCCTCCATAGAGCCCGGTTGAAA
>NW_007462711.1:0-341 GCF_000475195.1 Diaphorina citri | reverse complement strand
CTCCTACCTCATCTGCACCGACCACCCCTCAGCAAAAGCATGTGGTCACCGTCAGACCACAGGGTAAGTTTTGAGTTTTTTATTTGTGCTATTCCAAAGGCATGTCACAGTTTTCGTGGGTGTCACGTAGGTACGTGTCCACTTTTTTTTAATGAAATTTCTAAATCTCTAGTTTAACTTATTACAACCTTATTACTCTGTTAATTTTAAAGCCGCCAGTGGTCGCTACTGAGATCCAAATTCTCCCTATAATAATCTGACCCATTTCTTTTTCTTTTGTCTTCAGGTACTTCTAGTCCTTACAAAAAGTCCAGTCACTCAGCTTTGTGGCCTTCATCTCT
>NW_007462710.1:0-341 GCF_000475195.1 Diaphorina citri | reverse complement strand
ATGGGGGCCCTTACAGTCGAAAAAAAAAATCCATCAACCATCGCCAGTACCATAAACATAAAAAGTTGCACGAAGTAATTGGTTGTTTTTTCTGTCTCCAATAAGGGAGAGTGCAGGTTCGAATCCGTTTCCTTCATTGTAAAAGTAGTTACAGTAGGTAACTAGGTACAAGATAATGCCCCTTAATACTGGCCACTTGATCTTAACATCGTTAAAAAAAAGGCCAATCAAAAAGAAAAAAATAGCCAAAGAGTTGAATGAAACAACACTACCTATCTTAACAAATTTTAAATTGAAAAACACTAAAACATTTGATTTGAAAATTATTTACACTCCAAAAT
>NW_007462709.1:0-341 GCF_000475195.1 Diaphorina citri | reverse complement strand
AAATGAAGGGGAAGAAAAAAAGAGAAGGAGGAGGAAGAAGAGGAGAAGGAGAGAAAGGGGGATACAATGAGAGTTTTCTAAAACCGTTCTTCATTCTTTTGTTTTCTAAGTATTTAAATTGATGTTTTTCAAATGGAAAAATACAAAGTAGGTATCGCTGGAGTATAAATAGGTACATAAGATGAAGAAAATGAAACACAAAACTAATTTAGCTGAATTCCGGTAGGAATAATACAAGGGGGCTGTTGCTCTGAAAGAAATGGGAATGACATTTGAGAATCCGGTTGGTTATCTGATTCATCAGTAGGTACTTTTATTTCTCGCTATTTAGAACGGTTTGA
>NW_007462708.1:0-341 GCF_000475195.1 Diaphorina citri | reverse complement strand
AGGCACAGACTCCGTACTCCAGGATAGATTGGACAAGAGCGTGGTAGACCTGCTTCAAGAGAGAGATGTTAAGAATCTTATATGTGCCTCAGTCAGTACAATGCAATCAAATTCGCCCTGCATTCCTGCAAAAAGTTGTGTCAGTTCATTATGTTTGCTTCGTATGCTACATACGTTCATATGAAAAAGTTTCATACCTTCGTTATTTAAAAAATCCTTCAATTGATCTAACGATCCTTCCTCACATCTATCCTCTTCATATACTAATTCAAACAATGGGTTAAGATTGTTTTCAGTTTGCATCATGATTAATTGAGTTTAGGGACTTGACTCTAGACACT
>NW_007462707.1:0-341 GCF_000475195.1 Diaphorina citri | reverse complement strand
AAACAGAACTCTGGAAATTGAATCCAAGAATGAAACCTTCTCCAACCGTGTGATTGTGCTTGAGAAGTGTAGATATTTCGTAAGTCAAACTTTCTTTTAAGTCAACTTTGTAAATTTTAAACAAGATGAAGCCTAACTAGTGAGGCTGGGGGACTTTAAACAGGGAGCATACCAGCCTCAAATTTCACTTGGTAAAGAATTAGCAAAGGTTGAGTGCGGAGGGCATCCACTTGTAAAATTTTGTAGCCTAAACCAAATATTAGCCCAAAAGCCTAGGGCTGATTGAGGGCTGACAAAAACCCCAGACCCTGTCTAAACACGGGAAAAGGCAAAGAAAAAGA
>NW_007462706.1:0-341 GCF_000475195.1 Diaphorina citri | reverse complement strand
ATCATGTCACCTCGCTTTTTAGAATTACCTCTTTGTTGAAACTTTTCTCTGGCTCTCTTAGCTCTTGAATTGTCAGAATATGTAGGTGTGACAGTGACTGGGTTCTCAGTAACAGATTTGTCAACATAGCCTTGGATCTTTTCATTTCCTTCAGAATCATGTCCATTGTCAGAATGCACTGCTGTTGGCACCAATTTTTCCTTTAGAATCTCAGGATTCCCATCTGTTGTATTATTCCCAAGTAAATTATTTTCCTCTTCTTTTTGCAACTCGAAATCAATTTCTTCCATATTTTCAGTAATAAGTTGGGCAATAGAATCGTATTTCTTACTCAACTTAGC
>NW_007462705.1:0-341 GCF_000475195.1 Diaphorina citri | reverse complement strand
GGGTTAAAAGAACACTCAAATAAGCATCATTCAATAGGATAAGGAAAGTCGTGTGATGTTCACACCAGATTTTTTTCTATCTCTTTCCCCGTATATCCTCTCTCCCTAAATTCTTTCTCTCTGTCTTCTCTCTACCTTTCATTCCCCTTTTCTCTCTATCTACATATTTATTTCTCTCTCCCCTTTTCTTCTTTATCCCTCTCTCTTCTTTCACATTTCTCCCTCTCTCTCTTCCTCCTTTTCTCTCTATCTAGATATTTATCTCTCTCTCCCCCTTTTTCCTATCTATCTCTCCCCCTCTCCCCAAGAAGTTAGAAGTAGCTTAGGGATTTTTTTATTGT
>NW_007462704.1:0-341 GCF_000475195.1 Diaphorina citri | reverse complement strand
TTGATTCCAAATTTTGAGCTTCTTCTAACGCGATCCGTTGAAAGAAATAATCCAACCATTAATCTTTCTATCGATGTTGGCCAGTAACCCTCATACTGATGATGACCACTTTAAACAATCAGTACGAACAATCTTCGTGACCGAATGGGTATCACACTAGGCTAGCACTGTAGAGGTACCGGGTTCAATACCAGTAGATACCTAGGTATAACTATATTGTTTTTCCTTCCGGGATATGGTTGGAATTTCTCTGGGATAGTGACTACCCTTGTGAGGAATTTTTCTAGGACAGCGATTACCATAATTATGTAGCTAGGTACGAGTAGTTTGAATTTGTAGCA
>NW_007462703.1:0-341 GCF_000475195.1 Diaphorina citri | reverse complement strand
AACTGAGGTGAAGAGGTAATTTCGAGGAAGACTAAAGAAAAGGGGTGGAAAAGGAAGGAAGTAAGGCCGCCCAATTAAGATTGAGAAAGGGTGTAAAAAAAAAGTTATATGATATGAAGATCTTCAATGAAAATAGAGAAAAGACTACCTGTTCATTAACTGAATGACAATATGACACACAATACTTTGCTTGGAAATCCTGGTACCTACAATAATACACGATACTATGCTCTGACTCAGATTATTTCTCGCCGCCTTTGGATTTCTTGCCGGTCCCCTTAGCCACCCACAGGATCAGAGCTGTCCAAAACACAATGGAGGCCAGGGCCACATTGGCCCGC
>NW_007462702.1:0-341 GCF_000475195.1 Diaphorina citri | reverse complement strand
TTTTATTCCTCCCCTGAACTGGAGGCTTAAATTTACATTTTTCTCTTCGTAATAGGCATGACGTAGGTAATATTACATAATTGGCTAGCTTGTTTGACGTAGGACGTATTTGCATAATGTGTAAAGACTGTAAAGTTTATGGCACAGGCAGCAGGCTCCTTGAGACCTAATGTAACAGTACGTTTACAGAATTCAATACTCCATCCATCACCATTTTTAAATTGTTTATTGACAGTAATACTCGTAAATTTAGAGGTAAATACGATAGTTTCTTAATTGCTATGAATGAATAACAATTACTATTTACTAGTAAATATTTTCCTCATTTTCTTGATCAGAAC
>NW_007462701.1:0-341 GCF_000475195.1 Diaphorina citri | reverse complement strand
TCGTGGGAAGTTTTTGATACAGGGTTTTTGTGCAACAAATTCTGTAAAAATTCCGATAACTAATAACGGACTTTGAAAGCGCAATGACTGAGAATGACTGGAGTTATAGTCAAAAAAGATTTTTTAATACCCACGGGCACTCGGCACATCCCCCAATTTTCTTCTCTACGAGAGAGGAAAAAGTGAATTTAATACATCCACCAATTTTCTAATCTCGAGGCGAACAGTGAAGAGTAAGACTAGCCCCTTTTCCCGACATTTAGCGCACCCGTGTAAGTTCACTAATGTTAAGCAACGTTGGGCGTTGTTGGTACCTGAACGAGGTACTGGGCACATCACAT
>NW_007462699.1:0-341 GCF_000475195.1 Diaphorina citri | reverse complement strand
ATATTTGCAAGAGACAAATTTTATCGGTTAAAATAATGTCAAGGACTTACCAACCCAAAAAAAGCGACATGTCTGTAACAGAATAGTCAATAGTGTAGTAGGTATACAATGAGAATTTTTATTGTTTTATTGCAATGTGCTAAATTTAGGGTATGATAAGTACCGGGACTTCTCTAGAAGGTACCTACTATTTAATTATCTGCTGTAGCAAAATAATAAATTTTGCAATTTAATGTTGCTAGATTTTGGTCTAGCGTGTCTTGTGGGGTGCGGCACCTGTTGTTGATTTATCCGCATCCCCACTGTTGTATTAATGATGTCATGAGTGGTTATTTTTATTA
>NW_007462698.1:0-341 GCF_000475195.1 Diaphorina citri | reverse complement strand
TACAGAGGTCGCAGTGTTAATTGCATACTCTCTTGGGAGAGGAGCAACCAGTCCCATAATAAATAAATAAAAAAAAAAGTAAACAAACTTCTAAATCAGCTGATTTGAAATCCGAACAAGGAGGTATATCTGAGAGGATTACCTACTAAAGGTACGATAAAGTGAGGCAACGTAGACGTTGCCGGTCGGACGTTGCCGGTCGTTGCTGTAGCAAAATAAGTCGCGTCTACAATTGAGGATTCTCATGTAAAAAATAATTCAACCATAAATAAAACGAAGCGGTCAAAAATCACATTCACAAATCTGTTTTCGATTTTAAAATCCGTCGTGTACTTGCCGAG
>NW_007462697.1:0-341 GCF_000475195.1 Diaphorina citri | reverse complement strand
TAGTACTTGATAGTATCAAGTTGATACTTTGATAGAGTTGTTTGCAATTAGGGCTTAACTTTAGGAAGTGAAGCAAAAATCTTGATAATTCTCAATGTGTGTCACTTGAACAATACCTGATTGTGTTGTGAGTTTCAGAACACTTGAAAGTGAAGATTTTTAGGCATCATTGTATTGAATACTTATTCTCCTTATTGTATAAGAGTACTCGTGTATAAGTGTAAAGCTGTGAAGGTGGTGTCAATAATTTATTCTTATCTATTTATTAGTGTAAGAATTCATTCTTATTTATCTACTAATGAAGGTATGTACTAGTAAGTAGGTAACTGGTAAATAAAATT
>NW_007462696.1:0-341 GCF_000475195.1 Diaphorina citri | reverse complement strand
TTGAATGTTTGGTCGTGCATGTTTGATGTCTAATACATACCAGACCCCTTGGACGTGATTTCCGAGAGCCATATTACATGATGATGGTGGCGTTGACATATAAACAGGGCAGATAGGAGGTGCACAGAAATTTATAAATTTGTTGACAGAGAATATTGTGCAGCCTCCATTCCTGGTTTTGGGGTGCTTGTTTTGGAGAACGGGGTTATAGCACAGATTTCCCTCAAAGGTTTTTGAGAATTCCGAAGAAAGTTTTATCAAAGAATCAGCATTGAACAGATTTAGAACAATTAGCACATATTAGCCCATGTTTAGCTCTTTTGGACTTTGGATCCCATTTA
>NW_007462695.1:0-341 GCF_000475195.1 Diaphorina citri | reverse complement strand
ACCTACCTATCAAAATTTATTCAAAGTCCAATATTAGCTATCTGCTATCTACAGAGCAATAGGTATTAAATGAAAAATGTATAATCATATCCACGTCAAACTCAGATAAAATGTTCGTTAGCAAAAATTACAGGATGGTTCAATGGTTGCAAAGCTACCAGTAGGTAGGTAGGTACCTGCAACAAACTCAACCCATTATCTGACAAATGTTGCTAAGCCATTTTTGTCTTCGGCATTAATGGCAGATCGCGCGGGCTCTTTGGAAGGAGATCTGAAACAAGAGGCTGGAACGTCACGCGTTTTTCGGTACCTTTTCACTTTTCTACTCTGTATATTTATTA
>NW_007462694.1:0-341 GCF_000475195.1 Diaphorina citri | reverse complement strand
GCTAAATGAAACTTTCCTTAACCCATAAGTACCTAGCACACAGACCACACGAATCTCAGGAGTCAATAGCATTATCGGACCTTTGGGAGCCTCGGAGGGGCCCTTACCCTACTTTCTAGATTCTTCGTTTGGCCATAACTCCTAAATGGCTGTATCCAATTTTGATTGGTTTTGGCAAACAATTCAAACGCCTATAGGATATTTGCTCATTGAAGTTTGGTCTACACCGGGCCTGTTTGGGGTTGGGGGACCATTAGTGGGTTTGGGCTCTTCTTCTGAGTGTCTTTTACGCTTCATTGAACCATCACCCAGTAAGTTATTGAGTAGAATGGACCGAATTC
>NW_007462693.1:0-341 GCF_000475195.1 Diaphorina citri | reverse complement strand
GGCAATTTTGTGGATACATTCTATCAAAGGGCTGTAAATGGGAGGTTTTCTATAGTTATGGGATATTGCCTGAAAAAAATTAGATCGAAAAAGTACTTTTCTTCAACACGTGTACTGAGGAGCATGGTAGCACTCTGGCCCAAGTCAGAATATGAGAGAATTTCGTATATTATGAGGGATTTTGAAGATAAGGAAACAAAAATATAAGACCTTATTTTTAGACTGTCAAGGGAAGAAATGGCAGGCGCTTGTTAATAACCCAAACATCATTCCTAATTTACCTAGGAAGGCATCTGTCGCTCATTTCCGACTTCTCACGGGGCACGACTATCTATACCAAC
>NW_007462692.1:0-341 GCF_000475195.1 Diaphorina citri | reverse complement strand
CTTTGATTCAACTTCAATTATTTTTATTTTTTATTATTTTTTTTTTCCATTAGACGCTTTAACAATTTTTATTTTTAAGAGGCTTGATAGAGAGAACTGTAACTGCTGAGGTCTTATCGTCCCGAAAGCGCAGAAAGAAGGGAGACAGAATAGGAGAAAGTCAGCCGTCCTGTAAACGAACCTTATCTGTTTAGGATAAAATCTTCGGCGGCCGGAAATACCTAAGTAGGTATGTATAGCTTTGTAGTTTAGCTAAAATACTTGGTATTTTTGTTTGTTATGAGGAGGGGTCCCTTGGCCCCAGGGCCCGGTTGCTATAAATCGCCCTGACCCAAATAAGT
>NW_007462691.1:0-341 GCF_000475195.1 Diaphorina citri | reverse complement strand
GTAACTCATCGAAAAAAAAGTTATCACTGCAGTTGAAACACTGGAAGATAGAGCGCACGACGTTCTATTCGAACAACCGTTTTACGCAAAAAGGGCAAAAAATCCATATTTCCCTTTTTGCAGCCAGCTCCTGTAGGTTTAACAAGTACTTTTCGGTATCTGCAGATTTTACTAAGGAATATCGTTGTAGTAAAATTTACACCAATTCTCGACTTCCATCCTCCATTTTATTATAGCCACAAACAATTAGTTACAACAAAGATTTTTTCTACCATAACGGAGTTGTAAAAGAGACCGCAAACATTTTGACCACGAAACCCCTAAACCCTTTAGAAAACGTG
>NW_007462690.1:0-341 GCF_000475195.1 Diaphorina citri | reverse complement strand
GAAGCGAATACAATAGTCCGTCCCTTATACCTTTTTATTACTATTGTAATAATAAAGGAAGGACGGACTAAAAATACAAATAGCTCTGTTGCTTTCTTCAAATCTTTGTTCAAGGCCAACCAAGTTTTTGGCCCACAAAACAGAAATTGAGACCTTTCGAGCTCCAGTTAAGGCAGATCGTTAGGTTGCTCCACTTCTGTTAACTAAACTCGAATACCTGTATTATTCCAGGTGCTGTGGCTTCATTATTCAGTAATGCCTCATTCATCGCCATGAGAGCTATCATCAGTAAGTTAACCTCGGCGGAGGAGCTGGGTAAAGTCATGTCTGCCTTTATGCTG
>NW_007462689.1:0-341 GCF_000475195.1 Diaphorina citri | reverse complement strand
ATGATAGAGGTACACGAGTGTAAGATACAGTGTGGCACTACAGTGCATGTTTGATTGGTCTTGATGGTGAAAAGCCGTTTTGGTTCTTGTCCAGGTAAAGAGGACTGCTAAGTCCGAAACAACACTCGAGATAAATCTCATCTGATAGGTACTCGTCCTTCCATCAGCTTTCTGCTGAACTGCTTTAGCTAAATAGCTAGTTAGCTAACAGATACATACGTTAGCATTCAGTTACTTATTTTCCCAAGTTACGCATCCTTCTCCATTCCCAATTTTACGAAAAGGTTCCCAATTTTTCACGCACCCTGTAGCTCCAACATCGTATCTTCACTACGTGTTAT
>NW_007462688.1:0-341 GCF_000475195.1 Diaphorina citri | reverse complement strand
TCTTTAGATATTTCGCTTCTGATCACCTCTGATCCTGCCCCATTTGTTCTGATGCATACCCCATTTTGTGCTTTAGATAGACTGATAGAGGTACCTATCCCATTTTCGATACATGTACGTTCAGATCTCTCCTTCTCTTCTTCTTCTCTCCCGTTTCTTCCCCTCTCTCTCTCTATCATCCTCTTTCTCTCTTCGTCTTGATTTTCTCTTCAGCACAATTTGATATCAATTTCCTTTTTCACTTATTTCCGTCTTTTCTTCTCCTCATCACATCCGTTCTTCCGTCCTAGGGATTGCAAACTGGATGCAGAATTCAAATTCGCTATGGAATTTGCATCGAG
>NW_007462687.1:0-341 GCF_000475195.1 Diaphorina citri | reverse complement strand
TTTCGTACTCTACATGTGGCGAGTGCCCCGCGATGACATTTATGGTGAGTTGCTTGCGAACATTTCAATAGTTAACTTCCTTTTTCGATTTTCGAACAAAACAGGTAGAAGTAGAAGTACGTTCAAGATAGGAGAAGGCAGAGTGCCTTTCCTAATTAATACCTGACGAACTAGGGTTGGCTGCGAAAAGGGGTTTTTTTCCAAGTGGTTTGATAGAGAGGACTGTAACTGCTAAGGTCTTAATCGTCCTGAAACTGACGAGGGAAGGAAGACAGGATAAGAGAAAGCCAGCCGTTCCGAGAACGAACCTTATCCGTTCAAGATAAAATCCGCCCTGGGCG
>NW_007462686.1:0-341 GCF_000475195.1 Diaphorina citri | reverse complement strand
TTTGTTCTCAGATCCAAACTCTCGCACATGTGTTGATTCTGGCGGTCATTTCTGCAGAGATCAACGGTCAAGCCTTCTACAACGAGGGCCTTCAACAGTACTTCGCTCAGCCTGAAGTCATCAAACCTGTACAAGAAGAGAGTGACGATAATCCAGAACCATCCAGATACTACAGAGCTGAACCTGATGCAGCCCAAGCGTCCTTACAGTTCCAACCAGTTCAATATGACTTCCAGTCTCCTGCTTTCCAACAACAGCATCTACAACCTCAAGCGTACTACCAACAGCAGCAACTTCTACCTCAGGTGTTGTACCAGCAACAAGCTCAACCCCAACCAGGC
>NW_007462685.1:0-341 GCF_000475195.1 Diaphorina citri | reverse complement strand
GTTTACAATGATTACTTATCTATTGGACTCTGAAACGTGCAGACCAAAATTCGGCCCCGCTCAGTTCTGGAATTTCAAAATTTAATGAGCGACATGCAGTGATATTTTCAACTTCGGTGCCAAATTTCATCAAAATCGGATCAGGCAATCGCAAGCTATAGCGAAACTAAGATTCGACAAACAAACATCTAAACCAAATACTATTTTACTTAAGTTGGCATACTACGGGATGGGCATGCTACGACACAGGCCACAAGCGTCTAATATAGCAGTTGTTTCATCGCTACGTAATAAAAACGGCGGTGAAACACTCATCTTTTAAACTAAAAAAAAAAAGTTAT
>NW_007462684.1:0-341 GCF_000475195.1 Diaphorina citri | reverse complement strand
ATGCATGTTTCTCTGTTTCTCTCTATCTCTCAAGAGTGTATGTTTCTCTCCATCTCTCAAAAATTCCACGTGTGATCAACATAACGGACACAAAATCAATAAGGATCTAATCAGATTTTCTGCTGTACTTACATTACGCCAGATGAAGAAATTGATATCCTGTTAAGTGTAACGCAACGGTAAATAAGTACGTATATCGTAACTACATACCTACATGCAGTTCAACAAGATATTCGAAATTTCAAGATTCATATTGATTGAATTGGGGATAACATCATGTAAAAAACAAATCGAACAGTACAGCACACACTGCTCTCAAGCCATAATCCAAGAAGATCCAC
>NW_007462683.1:0-341 GCF_000475195.1 Diaphorina citri | reverse complement strand
CGCCCACCCTGAAGGCGTCTCTAAGCACAGGTCAGATGCAGTGACCAGTGGCGGTCAGAGGTAAGTGAAGCTTGATACAAACAGTATCTCCGTGTACACAGAATTACTTGTCCATAAGTAAGTACATAATATATAAAACTATCTGCATTATGCAGTTATGTACACATCATTACACACTTAGGTAGGACATGGAAAGAGCCCACAATTCCCACATATTGTTTCTGGACGTCCAAAAAGAGTTTTAAATCGCTATCCTTCCAACACTGAGAGACAGGTATGCCTGTCTTACATATACGGATAGTAAGTAAAGTATATAATGTATGGGTATTTCGGCTTATTCG
>NW_007462682.1:0-341 GCF_000475195.1 Diaphorina citri | reverse complement strand
AATCTGAGGTACTTAAGTTAACCCGATTGGATTAAACCATTTGATGGGTTGGTTTTAACTTTGGATTAACAGTTAGCCGATTTTAGCCCATCAGATTTTGATTTAATATATATGTTAAGGCGGTTCTTTGATCCCTTGTGTGCCGAGTCCATTTTTGTTTAGGACTATTGCACGGAGATTTCGATTCAACTTGAACCAAGTTTAAACGCCCGACAATTATTGTGTCTGGTGGGATTTACCTAGTCAACCTATTCAAGAGTAAGTCAAATTAAGACTTTTCAGTCCTGTATTGTTGGATGTGATGATTCTTACCTCTTCCTTCACTGGGACTTTTCAGTCTT
>NW_007462681.1:0-341 GCF_000475195.1 Diaphorina citri | reverse complement strand
TTTCCTTTTTAGTGTTTAAAATAATCAAAACGCCTACTACCTTGCTTATACTTAAGCATCTTTACGAAAATCTGAAAATATCTGGTACAAAATGTCCAAAAGTCAGGTCCCAAAGAAAGTGCTCAGCCCCTGGTATTGGCCACTTTCGGCCCCTAAATTCGGTCCTGACTTAACTGTACCTACAGTTTTGTAAATAGATTCAGCAGCTCAACTAGAATCAATAATTAGGTATGAGTTCAAACGAGTATGAGTTCAAATTATAATCTGCAGATTTTGCTATAAAATCTGTGACAAAGATCTAATGATTTGCTGGAACTTGAAGTGCTGTTAGTCAGTTAGTC
>NW_007462680.1:0-341 GCF_000475195.1 Diaphorina citri | reverse complement strand
TAAGACGGCTTTAAAATGTCCCAAACGGGGCCAAAATTTACCTCATAAGGTACATGGCTGGAACTGGTGCCAAAAGACACGGAATGGTCTTCCGATTCCAAATATACCCAACTAAGACGGTTTTCCGGGGGCTTTCCTCAACTAAGACGGCCTCTTTTGAAAAAAGGTCAAATTTTACCTCATAAGGTACATGGCTGAAATTGGTATCAAAAGACGCGGAAAGGTCTCCTGATTCCAAATATACCCAACTAAGACGGTTTACAGGGGGCTTTCCCCAACTAAGACGGCTTTAAAATGTCCCAAACGGGGCCAAAATTTACCTCATAAGGTACATGGCTGGA
>NW_007462679.1:0-341 GCF_000475195.1 Diaphorina citri | reverse complement strand
TTTTCATTCCCTTTTCAGCTTACCATACAAATCTTCCAAGACAAATTACATAAATCCATTTCCTTTAGGAAACATTCCCAGGCTCTACCCCAAATATTACAAATCAGTTCCCATAAACATTAATCACCTGATAAGAAAGTCCCCTTTTCCCCAAAACCAATTCCAAGGGCTATATAAGGATCCAGCACCCTCTTCCCTTTATCTTTTTGAGCCCAGAGCTACGGCTCGTCACTTTGTCACATTCTTCATTTAATTAAGATTAATATTTACTTTATATTTTATATTATTTAATTAATTATATTATTTTCGATTTTTAATAAATAAACTTATATTTTTTGAGC
>NW_007462678.1:0-341 GCF_000475195.1 Diaphorina citri | reverse complement strand
TTAATGTGTTTTTAAAAGCCCATATATTATTCTGTGTGATCGCTCTGGAGGCAAAAGGGAGTAAAAGCACTCGAACATGAACCCATCTCTCACCAATATTTGTGACATTCAATATGAAAGACTTGAACATTTCTTTACATATGAATAGGCTTGCCAAACGTCCCGAAATTCAAGGGGTGTCCTGGTGTCCCGTTCAGTTTTTCATTTTGGGGCGTTTTGTCCCGAATTTCCGTTTTTGTCCCAGAAAAAATTCGGGACGCGTCTTTTAACTTTAAAATTAGGTACCTCTATAAATCAGAATTTGTTCTTAACTTGTTTAAATTTGTCATGCTTTCATCAGT
>NW_007462677.1:0-341 GCF_000475195.1 Diaphorina citri | reverse complement strand
GTTTAATATTCAGTTTATTAATATTCTTGATTTGATTTTTCGATTTTACTTTCATGTAATGATTTAAAATCAAGACTAATGCCCGTTCTCCCTTTATTCCCAATATAAGGTTTAAGTCACCCATCCATTTATTGGCCTTGCTCGGCGTAGCGTGGCTTTTTGGTTTTCCGGACAAAATTTGCACCACCACTTTCGTGTTCCTGGTAAAAAGACCTTTAATTTGATATATAGGTCGACCAGGTATGGATAAGTCCTTCTATGGGGACAGACAGACAGACACCGAAGCGAATACAATAGTCCGTCCCTATACCTTTTATTATTACTATTGTAATTTAATAAAG
>NW_007462676.1:0-341 GCF_000475195.1 Diaphorina citri | reverse complement strand
GATTTTTGATGTTATTCGTATGTATGTAATTATGTTTTTATTTACCATGGTGTGGTGGGTAAACTGCTTGGTGCCTTGGTGGTTAGGGCTCGTATTCTAAGGCTGTGCCATTTTCGTATACATAAAATTAATATTTCGTTTCTCGTCAATTCTCATCTTCTCTTAAGTTTTGAAAACTCACTCGGAGGTAGAATATTGGACTCACAATACGAGGGACTCGGGTTCGAGTCCTCACAGCGACATAAAAAAAAATTAGAGTAATTTCGAGGTGGACTTTTGTAAATGCTTCGTAGTCTTTGTACCTGTTACCTTTGTTGTTTTCTCAAAGAATTTAAACAAAT
>NW_007462675.1:0-341 GCF_000475195.1 Diaphorina citri | reverse complement strand
AGGAAATAATGGTATTCACTGAGGATATAAAGGCAATCACTTGAACTACATACCTATAAGGAGGACTTAAAGGTGATCACTAGATCTGTACGACTGTTGGAGCGTGATTGGCCGCCCTTAAGCGTACTAATATATGTAACCATACTAACGTGGGAATAAAGGTGATCACAAGAAATAGAACGAGGAAATAAAGACATTAACTGGAAATATAACGAGGAAATAAAGGCAATAACTGGAAATATAACGAGGAAATAAAGGTGATCACTGGAAATATAACGAGGAAATAAATGCAATTACTGGGATACTTAGAATATAACGAGGAAATAATGGTGATCACTGAG
>NW_007462674.1:0-341 GCF_000475195.1 Diaphorina citri | reverse complement strand
CTTTTGTTTATATTTTTCTCTTTTGTCTCTTTTGTATATTTTTCTACAGGGTGAATTCATAGTATTTACAGGGGAATAAAGCTGCAATTTTCACGTCAATTTCGGCGTGCACTTTGTGAGCAGAACTGACTAGCTACTTATTATGAGTAGCAACCAGTGGTGACATTACAAAGGAAAATAGTGAGATTGAAATCGTGAAAAAAAGAGAAGGAAAAATGGAAATAGTGAAATGAGACTAATGAGAAAAAATGGTGTTTCAAATTTCTACGTAACCTCGCTAAGAAACGAAAAATGAAATACTAGGTACAGCCTTTTACTATGTACAATCTCACAACTTTCAA
>NW_007462673.1:0-341 GCF_000475195.1 Diaphorina citri | reverse complement strand
GTCAGATTTGATTTTACGTGCAACGTGCAATGCAAATGCTTTGCACGTTGCATTGCACAAGTCTGGACCCACCATAAGGTTTGGGATTTCCTCCATTGGCAAACTTGATTCTAAACAGATAAGGTTCGTTCTTGGAACGGTTGCCTTTCTCCTATCCCGTATTCCCCTCCTCAATTTCTGCAGGATAAGACACGTGTCATTTACAGTTTTAATACATTTCCAAAATTGGATTATTTCGGTCATTTCTGATGCTTTCTCAATAATCTCAATATGTACCTCATGTTAGGTATAAGTTCCCTGTGGTCTCTATGCACAGCAGGTAACAGAAAGTAAACTCTGTG
>NW_007462672.1:0-341 GCF_000475195.1 Diaphorina citri | reverse complement strand
ATACATTAATTGTAAAATATTAATTACCTAGATAATTACTTATTATTTATTCATCATGAACTGAGAAAACTTCAATAAAAAATTGTGAAGACTCCTTCATAAATTTTCTTGTGGAATTATCATAAACTTCAAAAGTACATATTAGTACTAAGGAGTATGTATAAAAAATTACCTTAAAAAAGACAAACAAAAATACCATGTGGGTATGAACTTACAAAGACTTCAAGTTGGTCAAATTTGAAAATGCTCCAGGTTCAATGACAGAAATTTGATTTTTGTTCAGATCTCTGTAAGAAGAATGACAAAAGAATTGGATCAAGTTTTGGTACCTACAGAGAAGA
>NW_007462671.1:0-341 GCF_000475195.1 Diaphorina citri | reverse complement strand
TTTCCCTATACTTAATAGCCAGGTCAACCTCGGATTGAACTCAATCCTGAGACAATCCACGGTGGTAAAACTCGACCTAAATGTCTTCAGTCAGAGCAAAAAATTAAAAAAGTTGTTCAATCTTAGAAAGGTTAAGATAAATTACGCAGATTGTCATCAGAAAGTTCACAGGAACTTACATTTTAGAATTGCAGGAAAACTATAGGAAAACAAGGGAAAAGTCAACAATTTCTTCAAATTTCAATAAACAGGAAAGCCTTATTTCCAAACCTAATGAAGCCAACAATACGTTCAGAATACAAAGCAGCACAGGGCCCAGAGCTAAATAAATAAGACTGTGA
>NW_007462670.1:0-341 GCF_000475195.1 Diaphorina citri | reverse complement strand
TCATATTGTGGTGATAATTGCGGGTCAATTATCTTGTTTCGTAATCGCGGGTATCTCTCGTATGATAATAAAAATTGTGAGGAAATTTTTCCTCGAAGGAAAATCGTGGACATTGATTTCAACTTGGTGTGAATCCTTTCCTTTTTAATTTATTTTGATAAAAGAAAATTAATTTTATTCTATTTATTTGTTTATTTATGATTTGTTTATGAGAATTTTAGAATTTTGTCATATTTCGTTAAATAAAGTAATCAAATGATAATAATATATTTTTAACTAATTCCAATTCGTTTTTAAAGTTAAAGATATTGATTTTGTTTACGAAACTTTAAATACTACTT
>NW_007462669.1:0-341 GCF_000475195.1 Diaphorina citri | reverse complement strand
TATTCCTGTTTGAGTGACCCTACAAGCTTGGCTATTCGACTGACAAGTTCGTAGTCGTGCATTAAGTTGCTAATATCCTGACACAGCTTGTCCGTTCTCTCACTAGGCGCGCTGGTGTCAATATTATTGCTGGCAGTAGAGGAGGGAATGGGGTGAAGAAGACGACTTAGAGTAGGAGAGGCCATGTTTTCCATAACCTGCGAAGAGAATAGAGAGGGATTCGAACAAAAATGCTTTGCAACTAGGTGTCAAACTACTCAAATCCAGGATCTCGACAGCATAGTTTGAAAAATATTCATTAAATTCAGACGAGGGGATGGTCAGCACCAGGTATTTACTTA
>NW_007462668.1:0-341 GCF_000475195.1 Diaphorina citri | reverse complement strand
GTACTGGTGTTATAATAGTCTCTTTGAGTGATTCAGGAAACGTGCATTTGTCAAGGCAGAGGTTGAAAAAATAGAGAAGAGGAAACTTTAGGAAATGCACACAATCCTTAACGATGAAAGTAGGTATTTTATCAGAACCCGGACCTTTGTTAGTTTTCAACTCTTTAATGGCAACTGATAAGTCCCTGAGAGAAAATGAAAAAGGTGAGAGAAACTGAGATGCAGAGGGGAGGGGGGTAGATGTAGAGGGGAGGGAGATAGAGGTAGAGGGGAGGGAGGTAGATGTAGAGGGGAGGGAGATAGAGGTAGAGGGGAGGGAGGTAGATGTAGAGGGGAGGGAG
>NW_007462667.1:0-341 GCF_000475195.1 Diaphorina citri | reverse complement strand
TACTTACTACTACATAATTTAACTATTATTATTATTCCAGGAAAGTGCCATCAGTTATCACGTATATGGCTAGTTCTAGTACTGATTCATCAGTGTGTTGTCTCCACCAGAGTACTCGTCATCCACCTGTGTGTTGTTCATTATTCACCACCTCAAAACTCAGGAGTGTACAAAGAAGTAAATGAATACCATCTCCATTGGACAAAACCATGAAGAATATTGTTATAAGAATATTATCTTCATTTTGTTGTAACGAAAATATGTACCCCACCTCAATAATATTAAAATTCTAATGTCCTTAGTGCCCGTGCTTATTTTAGACCAAAAGGTCAGTTAAAAAA
>NW_007462666.1:0-341 GCF_000475195.1 Diaphorina citri | reverse complement strand
ACGTTGCATTTGTCAAGGGTAAAAGGTTCACTTTACCCCTGGGATCAATTTAATTTGAAGAAAACCATTTGCTGATGAGATGTTGACATACCTACCTACTCGTGGCTACATAATGGGAATTTTATAGGTACCTACTTGGATATTTAGGAAGGTTAGGTACCTACTTACTTGAAATTTTGAGGTGAGATACCCCAAGAAACGCTAGAACAAAATTCCAGTTGATCTAGGAACATACAAGCTTACAGGGCAAAATAAATTTTTCAAAAGCAGGTGAGATAGGTAATAGGTACCTACACGAAATGTATAGTAGGTATCCCGCGACCGTATCAAATGTCAGTTGG
>NW_007462665.1:0-341 GCF_000475195.1 Diaphorina citri | reverse complement strand
TTATGACATGATTGTGTCTAATATTCCTCATATATACGATTAGATTCGTATAAGCTTTACCCATCCTCTAGGGCTGTTTGGTCCGACACCTAAGCCTCGGAGTGGGCTTTTAGTGTATGAAATCCCATACGAGTAACTGAAGATTCTGAAGAAGCTTGATTGAGTTCATGTCTTCTATCAGCAAGACATGGGAATTTTAATCATTTCTCTTCAAGACATGCCAGTCGGGTTGCACGACAAAAAGGCAGAAGACAAAGATCAAGATGAAAAGGCAAACAAAAGACACAGGTAGAAAGAACTTGCAGGAAAATATTACTTGCAGGCATTAAAAAAATACCAAA
>NW_007462664.1:0-341 GCF_000475195.1 Diaphorina citri | reverse complement strand
ACAGGGTGATCAAAATAAAAGTGCCCCCTAAGAAATTAACCTATTATTTTATAATTTATTTTTTTTTTAAGAAAGCCCAGACCAAAAGCTAGTTCGCCCCGGGTGGAAATCGAACCCGCTAACTAGCTCTTAGCTAATTAAACAATTAACACAAAAATTTGATATAAGTACTCCCAGCCAGACCCAGAATCAGATGGATCGACTCAGTCAACGTGTCTGGCTAGGGGACGCTAAACAGAGAGAAGACTAGCGTCTGGCTGTGAGACTATAAACAGGGAGGAGAACAGCTAACCCTAATCAGCCTAGCAAGCTGGCAGTTCCTCAAAGGGTTCTCTCTGCTT
>NW_007462663.1:0-341 GCF_000475195.1 Diaphorina citri | reverse complement strand
TATAAAACAATGAGAAAAGGGGCAAAATTTAGACACAAAAGAACAAAATGTAGACACAAAAGTTAATAAATACCCGATTTTGAACTGATTCTGGGGTTGAAACTGTTCTACTGTACGTGCTTTTTAGTCCGTCCTTCCTTTATTTTGTAATGCAACATTTATTTTGAATCCACAAGTCAGACAAAGGGGAAAAAGACCCGAGTAAAATATCATCAGTATTTCAAATTTTCTTTCAAATAATAAATATGAACCAAAAAAAGAACAACTTAAGTAAATTTCGCTCCGAGTAATTTTTTCATGATATTAATTATTCTGTTTCAAATTGTTTTTTCTCTCGTTTC
>NW_007462662.1:0-341 GCF_000475195.1 Diaphorina citri | reverse complement strand
TTAGCACACCTATGGGACCTTTGGTCCCTACACCAAAGGCCAGCCACTCATTATCAGGTAGACATGACAGGTACATCTGATCAGGTCGGCCTGTCAGGTCTACCTGATACCTGATGAGCACACACACTATCAGGTAGACCTGAAAAGGTCCGCGTGTCAGGTCTACCTGACAGTGAGTGGCTGTCCTAAGCCTCTAGGTGATCTTTACCTGTAGGTTACAAAAGAAGTGTCCCACTTGCGGATGAATGTTGGACTGCTTCTTCCGACGCACGACGTTGGCCAGGGAGCAGACGTTGGTCTTGTTGATCCGCGTCATGAGCATCGCGTCGACACGGTCCAGA
>NW_007462661.1:0-341 GCF_000475195.1 Diaphorina citri | reverse complement strand
TTGGCTAGATAAGCTTTATGTTTAATCTTCAAAATATTTTATATATTTTTTCAAATAAAAGATTTTGTATTTCATTAAAAAATGACATTTGACCGATCAGATATGAAAATATCGAAGTAGGAAAAAAATAATTCCAATATCGACTAGGTGTTTAGAAGAAGGATAGGAGGGAGATTGAGGAATGGGAGAGAAGGAGAGGGATCGAAAGGGAGAGGAGAGAAAAAGGAAAGGGAAGAGGGAATGGAAAGGAGTGTGAGGGAGAGGAAGAGAGGGAGACCTAGGAAGAAGTGTAAACACAGAAAACACATTAAGATGAAATTTTAGCAAAAAACGAAAAACAA
>NW_007462660.1:0-341 GCF_000475195.1 Diaphorina citri | reverse complement strand
GAATGCTCTACTTACCCATTTAGATATTCGTTATAAGTAGGTATTATTGTCTTTGACTGAGTTAAGCACGGTTTTATAACAATCTTAAATATCAAAAGAAAAAGGTAAGTGGATTGCAAACGTAGGTTGAAAAAAAAATAATAATAAAAGACTTGCCTAATACCTATTGGCACGAATTTAGGAAATTTATGTAAAATGAAATTAGGTACCAATCCTAGTAGAAACGTAACTCTTTGAACCACTCTGTCTGAGAAGAGCTCAATATTCTATTATTAGACACTGTTATTATCATGATAATATTATCAAGTTTATTATCAGCCTACAATGCCTACAAAGATGAT
>NW_007462659.1:0-341 GCF_000475195.1 Diaphorina citri | reverse complement strand
ACACTTTAGATTTTTGGGTCAATCCCGTTTTAAGGACCCCCAATATTTGATTTTTCGGTCAATCCCGTTTAAAGGACCTCGTAGAAGTTCTACAGTACTCTGAACCACTAATCCCACCAAAATGATATCCGACGAACACCTTTCCCGTGATATGAATACAAAAGCTTGGACGTACATGATACTTACAGCTCGATATCGAGGGATCCTGTGAAAGGACCCTTGTACAGATGAGTCCACGGGTAGAGGCCTCGTATCTTCTGCCTCCGGAGGTCTTCCCAGATGTAGGTCTGCAGGGGGACCGGGGGCGCTGATCTCGAGGAGGTCACTGAAACAGAGCAAAG
>NW_007462658.1:0-341 GCF_000475195.1 Diaphorina citri | reverse complement strand
AACTTAAAAATATCTTCATAGGTACGAAACTATTTCGTACTCACAACAGCAACCGATTTAAATGCTAGGCCACGGGTTCGATTCGCATCCGGAGCGGATTTTATCTTGAATAGATAAGGTTCGTTCTCGGAACGGCTGACTTTCTTCTATCTTGTGTTCCTTTTCTCTGCGATTTCGGGACGATAAGACCTTAGCAGTTACAATTCACTCTATCAGACCTAAAAAAAAAGTATTCTAAATACAATATTTATCTATTCGTCCTTTTTTTTTCCCGGACAGGTACTACGCCATCGTGAAGCCCCTCAAGTACCCCATCAACATGACGAAGAGAGTGGTGGCGT
>NW_007462657.1:0-341 GCF_000475195.1 Diaphorina citri | reverse complement strand
AGTTTTCACCCGATGACCCAGCCTAGTTAGCTTGGTTAGTAGCGCGTCTACCTTGTAAGCGCTAGGTCGCGGGTTCGATTCCCGGCAGGGGCGGATTTTATGTTAAACAGATAACATTCGTTCTCGGAATGGCTGGGCTTTCTTCTATCCTGTTTTCCTTCTAGTTTAGTTTAGCTGTCGGGACCATAAGACCCCACTAGTTCAAATCCCCTCGATCTGACCTCTTTTTTTAAGCAACTCTTTCTAAGTACATTTACATACATCGCCGATAAAGGACATCAAGGGGTAATGAATGGAGAAATAGCGGTATATCAGTGAGAAGGTTGATTTGGGGTTTTGGT
>NW_007462656.1:0-341 GCF_000475195.1 Diaphorina citri | reverse complement strand
TATTATTGTTTTTTTTTTTTTAATATTAGGATTTTTAATATACCACACAGATTTTCCAGGGCAAAGATTTGTTATTCGTCCTATCCCAGCAGGATAAACTAAGTATGTATATTCTATCCTAAAAATAGAGATTAGAGAACCACCCGTTATTGTCTTGTCTAAGTGGACGTCCACAATTTAGCCTCGACCCTAGCCTAGCCTAGTCCAGTCCCAACCCAAGAGAAAGTAAAAACAAATGCACAAGCGAATACAAGCGTCCCCAACGGAGCCTAGACCATAGTACCGACTCTAGCTGAAAATGAAGAAATTGAGTTTTTTTTTTTTTTCTGCGAGGGGCGATG
>NW_007462655.1:0-341 GCF_000475195.1 Diaphorina citri | reverse complement strand
GAAAATGGTGGTGCAAATTTTGTCCAGAGAACCATAAAGCCGAAAAACCAAAAAAACTGGTTTTTGGGGGATTTTTTTCACATGTTCTCACACAAATGAGCTCTGATCTTGAAATTTGTCGCGACGACCTATGAACTTAAAGCGAGAAAGTTTTAGATAACACTTCAGTCGTTATTTTAAGACCGGTTTTAGCGTCACCTATGTTAAGCTACGCCGAGCAAGGCCAATAAATTGATGGGTGACTTAAACCTTATATTGGGAACAAAGGGAGAACGGGCTCTAGTATTGATTTTAAATCATTACATGAAAGTAAAATCGAAAAATCAAATCAAGAATAATAA
>NW_007462654.1:0-341 GCF_000475195.1 Diaphorina citri | reverse complement strand
TACTAATGCCGGACATTAGAGTTTGATAGAAGATTATGTAAACAATCATTGTTCGGAAGAACTTGTCACGTACAAGTAAGACAGTAGCCGTATGTACTAACATAGGAGGGTACCCTAACCTCAATTCATTCACATGGCGTAGGTGGCGATTCGAGTTGGTATACAGAGAAGATTAGATTCCACGGTTGCCAAGAACTTTAAAGCTTGATTAGAGACGTGGGATTGTTTTCTACCAGAGAGGGATTTTCCCCACAACAAGTGGTGACATACGACTCGGTCACTTTCAAGGTGTGAACATAACGTGTGAAGTTGCAAGGTGACTTACATGAACGGATTTTGAA
>NW_007462653.1:0-341 GCF_000475195.1 Diaphorina citri | reverse complement strand
TGCCATAAAGCCTTTAAAAAAAATATTTTTTTTTCAACGTTTGTTGACCTCTGATGTCTGACTGCGGTCTGACAGTCGAAACTTGTATGGGGGGGAAAAAGCTTGAGACCTGGGTCTCTCAGACTGTCTGACAGATCCAGGTCAGATGCTCTGAGCGTGAGCAGCTGGCCTGAAAATGCTCGAAAACAATTCGAACACAGTTTTGAAGCATTCTCAGAAGTTTAATCATTCAAGAGAAACCCGTAAACCCGGCCTTAATGTCAGACTTTGCACAAAAGCAAATAAAAGCTCTATTGAAACAAAATCTAACTCGTATAATTATGAATAAGTAAATAACCTTT
>NW_007462652.1:0-341 GCF_000475195.1 Diaphorina citri | reverse complement strand
AACGCCAGAGTTATTCTTTCATTTCTTTCACTTTTATCGCCCATTCTTCTTCGCTCTCTTTACTTTTACTTGCCATTTTTATTGTCCCCCTTCTTCCTCTCTCTCTCGCCCCTTCCTTTATTTCTTAATTCTCTTCTTTTAATAACAACGAAACATAAATAATTTTAGTAACTTGAAATAAAAAAATAAAAACAAAACGGCTAGATTGTTTAAATTTAAGAGTATCCTTTATTGTTTGATGTTATTATTATTATTATTATTATTATTACTAGTACTAGAGCTGACTAGGAAATAATTATGAATCCGTATTCTAACCCCTTAGATTCTATAAACAAACAGCT
>NW_007462651.1:0-341 GCF_000475195.1 Diaphorina citri | reverse complement strand
TATTCAAACAGTTTTTACTGAGAGCTATGCTGTTTGGATTTATGACCAAACATTACCTACGTGATGTGCGGGATAGTAGACTACATAGTAAATTACATAGCAAGTTTCCAAGTAGTTCATAGCTAGTAGGTACCTATGTATATGAGTAGTGGTGCCATTGGCCAGTGGGAAAAGCCTTATTTACAGTGTCATGGCACAAGATAGAAACTAATTTTGACTTAACATGTGGTACGAGTATAGTGCTATACAATAATGTAGAGTGTAGACCAGGCACCAGGCAGCTACTAGTGTTGTGTTGAGAGCACATATTGTGAACCAGACTGTTTCATCACAAAAAGGTC
>NW_007462650.1:0-341 GCF_000475195.1 Diaphorina citri | reverse complement strand
CAATAACTATAAATTACTGCAAACAATTTCGGACCTCACACTTTTACGAAGTTAACGCATCGGCGCCATCTTGCAAACTCTGCTGGGAATAATAACTTTATCGACTTCTATTACTTGTTATCTACTTTACTTACTTAACAAGTGAAGTATTTATAGTATCCGTTCCCTAAACTGTTGAAAAGGGAATAGTTGAACTTGTTACTTGGAGTAAAAATAAAATCTGGAAAAACACTTACCATGTCAAAGTAAGTTATCCTGATGAAAATGCTGATAGAAATAGGAAAGTTGATCCTGGAACACAAAAAAAAAAAAAAAAAAAAAAAAAAAAAAAAAAAATTATT
>NW_007462648.1:0-341 GCF_000475195.1 Diaphorina citri | reverse complement strand
CATTAATAGAGAACTCTAATTTTTAGGGAACAGTGAACGAAACACATTCCTCAATTTTATTTTGGCCCTTTTCGGATAAAATTTAATATAATATGGAAATGTACAAAACAAGGTCAGTAACCCAACTCGAGCAAAATTGTTTTTCTCTTGTTTAATAATGACGTGTGTGCCCTTTCAATAATGAAGGAGAATGAATGTCTTCTCTCTTGTCGGAAATTACATACATAGTATACTCAGTGGGAACAGTACATAGGTAAACTACACTAAATCACCAAAGTATGGAAAAGTATTTACAATTTCATATTTCAATATGATTCGTCCAAATTCAAAATTCTGCTTTT
>NW_007462647.1:0-341 GCF_000475195.1 Diaphorina citri | reverse complement strand
AGAACGAAAGGTCACCTCATGAATTCACATTTCTGTCGAATATAAATATCAGCGATCGCAGTCTATTTCTTGCAAGATCTTTTTACTATCATTTAGAACTATGTAGATTGAAGAGGATATACGATATAGGATATCAGTAAGAATAAAGTATCTTCTTTGCAAGATATTAGAGATTTTTTTGCTATAAAGCTAGTTTGTGGATGTTACAGACTATAGACAAATGTGGATATGTATACCAAAAATCAGTGGATTCTTTGAAACATAATTCTAAGATCTTCAAGATTTTTATGCTTTGGGTTTTCCACCACATCTTTAGAACAAAAATCAGATGAAAATGCAGA
>NW_007462646.1:0-341 GCF_000475195.1 Diaphorina citri | reverse complement strand
AAAATTTGAAAATTCTAAATTTTGTCTTTATAATTTTGTTTTCTTTAAAATCTTTTTTCCTTGAAAATTATAAGTTTTGCCTTCTTTTAAAACTCTTTTTCCGGAAAATTACCTATATAATTTAAGTTCTTTAAAATCTTCTTTCTTCTTAAACTTAAATTTTATCTTCTTTAAAATCTTGTTTTTCTTGAAAATTATTAATTTTACCTTCATTTAAATCTTCTTTCTCTTGAAAATTATAAAATTTTCATCTTCTGTAAAAACTTCTTTCTCTTGAAAATTATAAATTTCATCTCCTTTCTTTTAAAAATTATAAATTTCATCTTCTTTAAAATCTTCTT
>NW_007462645.1:0-341 GCF_000475195.1 Diaphorina citri | reverse complement strand
TGAAAAATGACGTGTGAACCTTCCTTTCAACAAAACTGTTCAACTTTTTAGTCGTTCAACAAATATTAAACCACCTCTTTTCATCTGTCCAGGGGGCACCAGTTTTCTTTTTCCTTAAATTTTGAGAATTTCTTCACTTCCTCTCTGAACTGCTTTCTGTCACTTATTATTTGTGAAGGGATGTCCATTTCTCTCAGATCTTTCTTCGTCTCGCAGAACCAGGTAAGCTTGGTCTTCGGGTTTTTGTCAAAGTAATCGAACATTTTCTTGGTTAGTCTGCTTCCTTCCATTCTTTCCAGATGCCCATAATACTGTACTCTTCGTTTTCTCATGCTATCTCC
>NW_007462644.1:0-341 GCF_000475195.1 Diaphorina citri | reverse complement strand
GAAAATCCTAATGTCAATGCGCATTAACATTACGAAAGGAAAATAGGCTTTAGTTAATCAGACTATGAGTAAAGGAATTAAAGAAAAGAAGAAAAAGAAAATAACAAAAGAGAAGGAGAAGAAAAAGAAAAGAAAATATCAATGCTTAAATTTTGTATGAACGCCTGGAAACAATTTTTAAGTATGCAATATGCTAAGCACTCACCTGCACAGTATGATTGTGCAAATGTAACATCTCCACTAAAAACAACTAGCAATGGAGGAGTTGCAAATGGGTAAAAATTGTAAATAAATGGTCGATTCCTATGTAAAAAGTTGGGAAAAATCCAAATCTGAGGTCA
>NW_007462643.1:0-341 GCF_000475195.1 Diaphorina citri | reverse complement strand
AACGAGTACAAATTTTTTGTCGATGGTGGGATTCGAACCCGGGACCTTCTGCATGGCAAGCAAGCGCGTTACCACTGGTCTTCCCGCATCTTTTTCTCTTTTTTGGGTATTCCTATCCTAAGGGTGAATATTCAGAAGCCACGACAATGAAAAAGAAAGCTCTTGTTTAACCTAACCCTAGAATAACACTGGTCACTGCTCAAATTGTGAAAGCTCCTTTTTGTAGCAATTATCCACTGACGTGACTTCTGAACAAGTAGCACTTTTTTCTCTCCTCTTCCCACTGTTCTTAAGTAGTCCCTTAATGTCGATGATTGAAAGAAGGCGTCCCTTCCAATTTA
>NW_007462642.1:0-341 GCF_000475195.1 Diaphorina citri | reverse complement strand
GGACTCAACTTTGGCGGGTCCGCGGCTGACGACAAGGATGTGACGCAGACTGATGGTCATTCACGCGACACCCGGTATGTTTAGTAGAAATCATTATGAATTAGAATACAGGGTGCGAGGAAAGTCCGTTAACCATTGGATATTTTTTGAACGGCTAAAGATGAGAATCTGAAATTTGGGTTCGTTTTTTATCTTTTACAATACTTTTTTTTAAGTAGTCACCAAATTCGGCTGGAGCCAGATATCTATAACTATAACTAGCGAATCTTTTCATCCTCTCTTCTTCAGGTTGTCCAGCTGGAAGCGGGAACCTCGAAGGCACGAGACGACGGAAATCGGAC
>NW_007462641.1:0-341 GCF_000475195.1 Diaphorina citri | reverse complement strand
GTAACTGCTATGGTCTTATCGTCCCGAAATCGAAGAGAGAAGGAAGACAGGATAGGAGAAAGCCAGCCGTTCCGAGAGAGGAATCATTGGATAGACAGAAATGGAGGAGTAGAATGCAAGATGGAAAAGAGGACCCCGAATAGAATTGGGAAAAGGTAGAGTAAAAGAAGAAGAGGTGTAGGTACTCTTAGATCAGATCAGTAAACTGGAGGCCTCACTGAGAAAAAAAAGAAGAAGAAGAAGAAGAAGAAGAAGAAGAAGAAGAAGAAGAAGAAAAAAAAAAGAATCCAGGGATAATGATTGTCCGATAAGAAAATTGAAGCCAGCCTAGATAGCTTGGT
>NW_007462640.1:0-341 GCF_000475195.1 Diaphorina citri | reverse complement strand
TCGTCGTTCACTTTTTTTTGTCTTCTTCTCCCTCCTCCTCCTTCTTCTTCTCCTTCCTCCTCCTTCTTCTTCTCCTTCCTCCTTCTTCTTCTTCTCCTCCTCCTTCTTCTGCTTCTTCTTTTTCTTCTCCCTCTTCTTCTCCTCCCTCTTCCTCTTCTCCTTCTTCTTCTTCTTCACCTCCTTTTTTTCTTTTTATACGGAGTGCGATATCCTCCAGGGAGGTCATTGAGACCAAGAGGGTTAATTATTGACACAAAAGGAGAAGGAAAAGCGGAGAAGGGCGAGATAAGAGAGAAGAGGAACAAAAGGGAAATGTAAAGGAAATAGGTAATCTGCTTCCA
>NW_007462639.1:0-341 GCF_000475195.1 Diaphorina citri | reverse complement strand
TGGTACACTTTCAATCTTCTATGGAACTCTATACGACATGCCTGCAAAGAGAAAAGTATAAGTAGTGCTTTATTTAGAGATTTAGACTGCCAGCTTAGAACAAGTTGTTCCATTATACCAACAGTTTTATAGAGCACCTTTGTAGCTTTGGAAAAGAGTGAGAAGTTTTCTTCGTTCCTCCACTTTTAACAACTGAAGACGGTTCTAAAATGATGAAAGTGATCTCTAGTTTGATCGCCACGCCATGCGCCATGGCGTTTGTGGGCACTTGTATGCTAGAGGCACTTTGGCGCGTACTTTTAAGTCTAAATTGATCGGAAATGCTAAAACAGATACTATTG
>NW_007462638.1:0-341 GCF_000475195.1 Diaphorina citri | reverse complement strand
GGAGAGAGAGAGAGAGAGAGAGAGAGAGAGAGAGAGGGTGAGGGTGAGAGAAGCAATAAATAGATACCTCAAATTGATAGTGGAAGGGATGTTAACCCAATAGTGTTTTTGAAATCATGAATTTCAATTCCATCATTCAATGTTCATTTATTTGTTTACCGTCAGCCTAAGTTAGCTTGGATTGTAGCGCGTCTGCCTTGTAAGCGGATTCGATTCCCGCCTAGAGCAGATTTTCCTCAACGGATGAAGTTCGTTCTCGGAACGTCCAGCTTTTTCCTGTCTTCCGTCTCTCTTCGCTTTACCTTAGCAGGTACAGTGCCCTCTATCAAACCTCAAAAAAA
>NW_007462637.1:0-341 GCF_000475195.1 Diaphorina citri | reverse complement strand
AAATGTGTACTATGTAAATTCCCCCGATACTTGAAGATAGAAAGAGGAAAATGTGTGATAAACAATGATTTGGACATTATTTTCATGTTTAATTACCTATTAATTTGGTTTTGGACATCATCATGTCAACACTATTAAATTTCTGACAAGTGAGCGTGGTAAAAATCTTTTGGTGTTTAGAAATTATAAGTCATTTCATTCACATCTCTCTATATATTTTAATTCTTTGCATCCAAATATACATGTTTTTACGGATGCAATACCTTAGTCTTCAGAAACTTTCATATGTTCAAATAAATAGCATCAGAAAGAAAGTTAAATCCAGGTTCTACCATCGGGGG
>NW_007462636.1:0-341 GCF_000475195.1 Diaphorina citri | reverse complement strand
CTCTATGAACATTTCAGGGAAAGACAAGTGAAGTTCTTCCATGTTTCAACTTAGGTAATAGGTACCAAATAATCAGTCGTTTTATAGTTTCCTTCTTCATATTTTCGTGAAGGTAAATATTTTTACTTTTTTTATGATTCCTTTTCCTTTTAGCTAAAAACCGATACCGAACACGTTCTGTTTTCTTTGGTGCACCAATTCTTTTGTTCTTTTATAACTTCGGTCCGAGACCCTTCTTCTTTGCCGCTCTTTATTGGAGTACCTTTTTTTTATGAATCACAAGTTTGCACGTATTATTATGGGTCTTTTTTTTCCCATGGGTCACTTAAGACTGACCTTCC
>NW_007462635.1:0-341 GCF_000475195.1 Diaphorina citri | reverse complement strand
AAAATACCTCTGTGTGTCATGTAGGGTATGAAATTTATTCTGAGCAGTGAAAGGATCCAAGGATTAATCGCTATAGATCAACAAGTCTCTCGCTGGTTCAGAAATCAGTATATTCCAAACCTTGGACAGAGAAGAACCCCAGATTAGACTTGGTTATACGTACGAGTATATCTGCGCAAGAAACATGGGACTTGAAGAATAAATTATTCCTAAATAATATTTTTAAAATTTAGTTTAAAACTTTTAAATTTATACTTCCAAGATTGTTGTCTGGCTTACAGACTCTGTTGAGGTAAGTTGAATTTGATTTTGGATCATACCTTGGTGGCGTAGTGGTTAAG
>NW_007462634.1:0-341 GCF_000475195.1 Diaphorina citri | reverse complement strand
AGTTAAAGTAGTCTTTCGTACAGAGAAAGTCTTCTTTGGTAAGGTAGAAGTAAAAGGTCTGGAAGAAAGAAAGTGAAATCAAAATGGATTTATAGATTAGCAAAAGTCCCATCTGAAAAGAGCCAAGTACAATAAGAAAGATGACAAGATTCAATATTTAATGTCTACCTTAATCCAAGGTAAATTACTGATTCCACAGCCATGTGATAAATTTAATCAAGTCAATACTTACGCCAATAGTGTACACAAGCTGAGATTTTTGATCTTTCATTTCTGAAACAAAAATAAAGTAGGTTGTTAGCTTGTTAGGCAGATGTGAGAAAAATAGTAGTTTAAAAAAA
>NW_007462633.1:0-341 GCF_000475195.1 Diaphorina citri | reverse complement strand
TATTGTCCTCCTCCTTCTTCTTCTTCTCCTCCTTCTTCTTCTTCTTCTCCTCCTCCTCCTTCTTCTTCTCCTCCTTCTCCCCCTCCTCCTCCTTCTTCTTCTCCCCCTCCTCCTCCTCCTTCTTCTTCTTCTCCTCCTTCTTCTTCTCCTCCTCCTCCTCCTTCTTCTTCTCCTCCTCCTTCTTCTCCTCCTTCTTCTTCTTCTCCTCCTCCTTCTTCTCCTCCTTCTTCTTCTTCTCCTCCAGTCCTCCTTCTCCTCCTTCCTCTTCCTCCTCCTTTTTTTTCTTCTTCTTCATTATTGTCTCGGGAAAAAAATACAGGAGTCATTAAGATTTAAGATAA
>NW_007462632.1:0-341 GCF_000475195.1 Diaphorina citri | reverse complement strand
GGGTAGGAATTCCTCCCCGGGGTACATTTTGGTGAAGATCTCTTTTGCCTGAGAAGGAAAAACGGAAGAATACATAAATTTTGTAGATTTCTTGTATTTGTGTCGGAACGGCTGGCTTTTTCCTATCCTGTCTTTCTTCTCTTTTCGATTTCGGGACGATAAGACTTAGCAGTTACAATTCCCTCTGTCAGACCTATTTTAAAAAAAAATCTTGTATCTGTGTACACTGAATTATAACCAATAAAGAGTCTAAATAAATAAAAGAGATATGTATTACATCACTATCAAAGCTGTTATGATGGTAAAAGACCGGGCGAACTTTATCCTAAACAGATAAGATT
>NW_007462631.1:0-341 GCF_000475195.1 Diaphorina citri | reverse complement strand
CAAAAGAGCTCAAGTCTCAAATGCCTGCATGACATTTTGATTTCACCCTTCAACGATAACGCTAAAAGCTCTGCAAGTTAAGAAACTATAATCGTGAAACCTAATACTACACCAGGAGAGAATAAAGCTGGGGAAAGTTTGACAAAGGAAACGAGGTGGGGGTAGTTTTAGAAATAAAGGTCAAGAATCTGATGGAAAGTATTTCAGGCGTACGTTATACATTATTCAGCATGCTGAAAGTCACGCACATCAGACCCGGGATAACTGACACAGTCGGTAAATGCTCTGGCTTGTCACTCACATCAGACCCGAGATAACTGACACAGTCGGTAAATGCTCTG
>NW_007462630.1:0-341 GCF_000475195.1 Diaphorina citri | reverse complement strand
TTTGCTACTTCATCTTGCTCATAATTTACTGCAGCTTTTTAGTTGTGTAAAGGTGCCTACACACGACGAATTCAAAAGCTCAGATAGACTGAGGAAAATACAAAACTCATCGCGTATGGCGAAACCTATAGTGGACTCAATCCGTTCTGTGGATCTGTTAGATTTCCGACATTCCGACACGTTCAAAATCTATCGGGTGAACCCACAAATCCCCAGAATGGTCTTGCCGTGTGTGCCGTACGCCTAATCCAAAAATGGTAGCGGTAAAATCTAAACATCACTAGTAGCTTGTAGCAAACTCTAATCAGAAACTAACACTTTTGTAACTGGTGGTATCAGAG
>NW_007462629.1:0-341 GCF_000475195.1 Diaphorina citri | reverse complement strand
AAATTTTTTTTTTTTTTTTTTTTTTTTTTACTTCTATAGTAGAGTGTAAATAAAATCACGTCTACATATTATGTATTTTTGAGATTTGGCTGTAACATACACGTGCAAGTAATTAATATTTCAAATTAGCTAAAGAAAGCCTTGGTTTTTCACAATTTTTGTATGGTAAGTTGGTAAGTATTAAAAATCATGGTAGGATTTTTCATACTAAACCCCTTTTTTTAGCCTTTGGCTTTTTTTTCGTAAAATATAAAAAGTTGACCGAACAAAAAACTTAATTGTTGTGAAAGTAAAAGAAGGCAGTAAAAATGTTTTGAAATTAAAATAATAAAATATTCGGG
>NW_007462628.1:0-341 GCF_000475195.1 Diaphorina citri | reverse complement strand
TTTGAGGTAGGCACATCACGCCCTCTATTGGTGAAAGAAATTAGGGTATAGTGTGAAATGGTAGCAGTACTACGTGATCGCTGATCGAGATTCGTGAAAATCGTGATTTATTGAAATCAACATTAAATTTGGTTCCTGATACCTTCTAAAAAACGAAAAAGAGATAATTTCCCATTTTGAAATACAAATACCTACATAACCAATACAAGACATGTTGCTACATTGGTATCCATATTTGTTTCCCGTTTGACGATTTCGAGGAGTCTAGAAGTAACTTTGAGGAATTTTCAGGTAGGTAATCCTTTTTTTTTTTAAGAGGTTTGCCAGAGGGGACTGTAACT
>NW_007462627.1:0-341 GCF_000475195.1 Diaphorina citri | reverse complement strand
AATCGGCCTAAAAAGAATTCATTTTCTCCATACAAGCATCAGGAGAGAACACTTTTCAAAGGGTCAACGGAGTCTGAGATGCAGGTCTTTAGGACATGAGACTTCTGTTAGTGCACGTAATATTCTTTATCTAATTCAATTCAATAGTGAACAAACTACAACTGAACTGTTTGCGGTTGTTGTTCCGTCCTATTTGATGTTTATATCATGATGTAAAAACTGTTCCTCTACAGAATACCTAATGAAACTTGAAATATTGTAGGTGCATCTCAAAGTTGCGGAAATTTACTGTAAGCCCTATCTCTTTTGTAATCAGTAGGACTTTCATTACAGTCCGACAT
>NW_007462626.1:0-341 GCF_000475195.1 Diaphorina citri | reverse complement strand
TTTAGTTTCCGTAAATCTCGTTCGTAGTTAAGCTCGAGGGAGGGAGAACAGAAAACAACATATTTCTCAAAAGAGCTTAAATCTTATATTATAAGAACGAGAGCCATTCACACACTGATCGCTCTATCTCCAGAACCACAACACCTAGAAAGCTGAAATTTGGTAGGAATATTCCTTTTATGGTCTAGGTGTGCAATAAGAAAGGATTTTGCGAAAATCTAAACCGATCCTGAGATATGATCAATTTTTGATCGCTAAAATCAAAAAAAAAAAAAAAACGAGTGCAGAGACTGCGGGAGAGAAAACTTTTCCTCGCTCGCCTAATATTTGAGTTTCGTTTA
>NW_007462625.1:0-341 GCF_000475195.1 Diaphorina citri | reverse complement strand
GTTAACTATGTAGGTAGGTATCTATCTGATCTCTCAATCTTAATATCGTAAATACCTAGGTACCTATTGGGTATTAATATTTGAATACAGATTAGGTAACGCAATTATGATGAATTGTAAAATCGCGGTTTGACAGATAGGTAATACTAGTACCTAATTGTCTATTATCGTTAGTCCACCGGTATGAGATATAGATAATCTAATACAGCACTTGTCACGTGATATTGACGTGTGGTTCATACCTACTGTGACAGTAGAAATTGGATAATGGCTTACCTTATTTTCTATTTGACTAGGGTTCTTAGTTGGGGATTATTCTTTACACCGACTCGAGTTTCGCC
>NW_007462624.1:0-341 GCF_000475195.1 Diaphorina citri | reverse complement strand
CTCTTTGAACTTTTTCATTAGAACGGCAATTAAAAATTGAATTTTCGACCTTTGTTCTGCGCATCTCCTGAAGTCTGACGTCAGAGTTCAGGACTCTGACGGAAAGTAAAAAATTGAATTTTCGACCTTTTACAGTTATTATTTCGGAGTTTTGAGCTCAGATTTGGATTTTTCACAACTTTTTACGTAGGAATCGACCTTTTATTAAAAATATTTTCCCAATTGCAACTCCTCCATTCAGAAAGTACAAGGAGGCCTTTCATTTTTTTCTGGTGTGAACATCACACGACTTTCTATTACATTTGAGTACCGAACCCGCAACTTCTCAACTGTAAGTCAGA
>NW_007462623.1:0-341 GCF_000475195.1 Diaphorina citri | reverse complement strand
GAGACATCTCTCATTAGGGAGCATTTTCCAGCCTTTCAAAAACCTAATGTACACAGTACGTATATAATGTGATAATGTACAAATATTGCTCAAGCTCAAAAGAGTTTTATGGCATTTAATTTAGTTTCGTTGTAAAAAGCTTTTAAATTGTCAACATGAGATTTCTTCAAACGGCGGAATCTCCCGCTATCAAAGTTGACGCTAAAGCTTTCAAATTACTTGGGTTCACTCTCCCCCTTTCCTTCCCTAATAGCAACCTAAATATGCCTTTGCCTATGTTTGACAAGGCTTAATAATATTTTTGAATGCTTTTCTCACAAACGATGTTGGAGATTTAAGCG
>NW_007462622.1:0-341 GCF_000475195.1 Diaphorina citri | reverse complement strand
CTGATGGAAGTGACACTCCCAGTACTATCAGTAGAACAGTGGTCCCTAAACTAAGGTCATATCATGTCTGGCTAGGGGGCATCAAACAGAGAGTAGTCTAGGTTCTAGCTGTGGGACTATGAACAGGGAAGAGAACAGCTAACCCTAACCAGCCTAGCTGGAAGTTTTCAAAGAGTTCTCTCTGCTAGAACAAGCACAAATCCTCACGATGGTTAACTGCGGTTCAGGACGAGCCAATGAACATGGCTAGAGACCATCATCCACAGTGTATGGTAGATACAAAAAGAAATCGTTTCTTCATTCTGCCGTCACCATTCGGCGAAAGCTAAAGCCGCTAAAAC
>NW_007462621.1:0-341 GCF_000475195.1 Diaphorina citri | reverse complement strand
CGATCTCAGCCCGGTGGTCCGCGACAACGTTTCACACTCAACTGGAGTCCTCACGTTATCCGAACCACCCCTCATCGTGTTTAAGGAAATCTGCATATTAGGCCCCCCAGAATCCAAGGCCATTGACGCGGACGAATCCGCGCCGTGGGATTCAGAGCTTGTGCTCCTACCCACCTGGGGTAATTTGTTTTGATAGGCAGACATTTCGATCCATGTATTTGGTTGGTGTCGGGGTGTTCTCCCCGGTTTTTCTGTCGGGGTTATCTCCCTTATCCTTTGGTGGCGCCGCTCGACCTTAACCCGTAAGGAAACGGGTCCCCCGTGTAGCGTTGGCCTTTACA
>NW_007462620.1:0-341 GCF_000475195.1 Diaphorina citri | reverse complement strand
ATACAAATCTATTCAAAGGCAGGTCACAAAATGTGTCGATGTGTATTAAGCGGGGAATATTAATTTGTGACAAGCATCGAAGTATACTGACTTTTTGTGGTGTCATTTGGAACGATAACAAATAAGAATAGATGTGAATACCATACAAAATGGTAGGTATAGGTGTAAACAAACACTTATTGAGTAAACAGAGTAGGATAATACTATACCAAATAGGTACCTCGCTTTTAATCCCGAGTCCACGCTTTGAGATTAAATTTAAGAATTTAACCCTATTGGTTTTAGCAATCTGATAAACCCTAATCCAAAGTATACAATTTTCGTTATTTTTCTCTCCTTCA
>NW_007462619.1:0-341 GCF_000475195.1 Diaphorina citri | reverse complement strand
ATCCTGAAAATGGAAATATATTCGAGGTGAGTCTTGTCTAGTGGCACACCGAATGGAACAGCGAAACAGGATCAGAACCTGGACTTAACTAACCTAACCTATAGGTCAGATTGATGTTTTCAGACCTAGCTACTACCTACGTATTATTTTGGCTACTACCTACGTATTATTATAGCATATGTACCTATATTGTGGCAGACATGGTGGGCTGTAGAACATTCAGCATATTATTGATTTAGTTTTTGTTTAGTCTGTAGTTTTATTTTTGTAAAACATACACTCGTATACTTATATGTACAAATAGATTGATTGACTGATAGCTTCTTTTACCAGGGTCTGAT
>NW_007462618.1:0-341 GCF_000475195.1 Diaphorina citri | reverse complement strand
TTTCCTAGTGAAAATACCGTAATAACATCATGGGATAAGTTTTGGTAAGTTCCGAACATTTCCGAGTGAAAAATACCAAATACGCCCTTTGTCACTGTCCTCAATTGTCTATTGAAACCAGAAATGATATCTATGCCTATCCATAAAATATTTTTAAATGATAAAATTATGTAAAAAAAAAGACAACAGTGGGATTCGAACCCCCACCCCACCCCACCCGCTCATCAGTTAGTCAGAGATCACACTCCTTACCACTCGGACAAGCCGACTTCTGTCTCTACGAAGCACAAAACTTCCTTATTAATCAACTCGAGCGATAATTTAGAATTTTTCCCCTAAAA
>NW_007462617.1:0-341 GCF_000475195.1 Diaphorina citri | reverse complement strand
AAAGTAAAAAAATAGAGGAGGAGAAGGAATAGAAAGAGAATTAGTAGGGAATTAGGGAATAGAAAAGAGGAGAAAGAGAGGGTGGATGGTAAGGAAAAGACGAGAAGAGAGAAGGAAAGTAGCTCGAAGAAGAAGAAGAGGCAAAAGGAGGAGCAGAGGGTAAGAAGAGAAAGAAGGATGGGGTGAAAGAGAAAGAGGAGGGTGAGAAAGATGTCATAGAAGATGGGAAGGAGAAGGATCAACAAAGGAGGACAAAAAGGAAGTGAAAAAGAAGTAGTAGAACAAGAAGGAGAGGGAGAATAGGAAGAAGGAAAGGAAGTGAAAGAGAAGAGAAGGAGGAG
>NW_007462616.1:0-341 GCF_000475195.1 Diaphorina citri | reverse complement strand
GGTGAAGCTATTTCTCAAGATGTTTCAAACCAAAATCGCTTCAACACCGGGTGGAATTTTCCCAAACAAAAATCAGCTTAATAAAATACTTGGAAATTCCAAAATATAAATAAAATAAAAAACACTTCACTGGAATATTTTATACGTTAATTATTTTTTCGCAATCTGAAAACACAGTTTGAAAATAGTTTTGAAAAGGGAATTTCAAAATTAAATTTTATTTCACAGATAATTTTTAAAAACACGTTCGTCGCACGTAGTAGCACTTCATCTCGAGAGCGTACAGAAAACTAAACACGTAGATGACGTAGCACGTAATAGAACGCTGGGATGGTTTCGCG
>NW_007462615.1:0-341 GCF_000475195.1 Diaphorina citri | reverse complement strand
GCGAGTGGTGGCAGTGGCAGCAGACAGTTTCCAATGGTTCACTGAAGGACGTTACAGATGGTTGATGTAAGGAGGTGGATAGCTTGTCATTGATGTAAGGAGGTGGGTAGCTTGTCATTGATGTAAGGAGGTGGGTAGCTTGTCATTGATGTAAGGAGGTGGGTAGCTTGTCATTGAATGGAGGGTAAAAGCTTATATAGTCAACACCACTCATTTTTACTTTCCTTATCCTATAGGAAGGAAAGTAATGTATTCGGGTCAACTTTTCGATGGTCAGTTTTTAGTGCCAAAACACGTTTTGAGGTCCCTAGAGCCTAAATCCAAAGTTTCAGCCATTGGTC
>NW_007462614.1:0-341 GCF_000475195.1 Diaphorina citri | reverse complement strand
CATTACATGTAAGTAAAATCGAAAAATCAAATCAAGAATAATAATAAACTGAATATTAAGCAATTTAGGTAGGTACATCTGGTACATAGGTACTGATTTTCTTTAATCACGATCGAATAAACTATAGGCTAAAAAATTCCCGGAGGGACGGACCCAGCTTGTTCTATTTAATTCACAAAATCACAACATTGACCTGGCAATCATTTGCATTTCGGACACAGTCTATGTCCATCCCAAAAAGTCGAACCGTCACCAACTCACACTCACCACTGCATGTTGAATCACCAAACACCAAAAGAGGGAGAACATTGTGCGAGCCTTACGCACTTCGTCAAAAATTT
>NW_007462613.1:0-341 GCF_000475195.1 Diaphorina citri | reverse complement strand
CGAAGCGCGACCGCATGCACAACCTTGCGAAGCCCCGGGTGCACGAAGCGCGACCGCATGCACAATCGCGCGAAGCCCCAGGAGCGAAAAAATTCCCGGAGGGACGGACCCAGCTTGTTTATTACTATCGTAATAATAAAGGAAGGACGGGCTAAAAATGAATGTTTGTGTGTGTATTTGTTTGAACTTTATGCCTGGCCAAACCGCTCATCCGATTGCTATGAAACATGTCAACTTATTTCTTGCACTCCCGTGAAGCTTAAATAGGCTATTTTCCGGTTCGTTTTTGTTAAGCTACGCCGAGCAAGACGACTAAATGGATGAGTGACATGAACGGCCAT
>NW_007462612.1:0-341 GCF_000475195.1 Diaphorina citri | reverse complement strand
CTAAAGACTTGAAATTTTGTATGTAGTTCACAAATGTGACAAGGATGCAACACAAAACGTTTGGTTAAAATAGGTGCTCCCGTTGGCGGTATTTTGACCGCTTTTTGGCGGTTTTCAGCTATATCGACTAAACGGTTAGAGATATTGTAAATGTTACAACAGACCACCCAAATAAGCACCATTCAATGGGATAAGGAAAGTCGTGTGATGTTCACACCAGATTTTTAAAGTAGATTATCAGTTAGACGTAAAAGTAGACGTAAAAACTGTTGTGTATGATGGTGGTTTCGAACCAGTGTATTTCGGTTTTCCAATATCCAATATTGGCTAGAGGGAATTGA
>NW_007462611.1:0-341 GCF_000475195.1 Diaphorina citri | reverse complement strand
CGGACAATTGCCCACAGACGTCGCCTTGTCATTGAACTTGTGCGCTTTCAAATTCATGTGAGTTCCACTACCCGGGAATAACTCCAGAGTCCGGCCCGTACAGCCACCATGCTCGTAGAGACGAACACACCCGCCGTGTGTGTTTACCGAGGACGTTTTGTCGTTGAAGTCTCGAGGAATTCCTTGGCAGCCATCTCCTTCCATTTCAATATGGCCACCACGATAATCCGAGTCACGGTAGAGATAGACTTTCCAGCAGTAAATGGTGGGGAACAGCGAGCAGAGGAGGATGAGGGCGACGATGGACAAAAAGAGTCTGGACGAACCCATTGAATTTGAAA
>NW_007462610.1:0-341 GCF_000475195.1 Diaphorina citri | reverse complement strand
CAAGCCTAGATTTTTGGGGATTGGGAATATGCCATATTGAATTTCCAAAAGATTCATGTACAAGCGCTACCACACTACCTAGTAGTAGTAGTAGTAGTAGTAGTAGTAGTAGTAGTAGTAGTAGTAGTAGTAGTAGTAGTAGTAGTAGTAGTAGTAAGTAGTAGTAGTAGTAGTAGTAGTAGTAGTAGTAGTAGTAGTAGTAGTAGTAGTAGTAGTAGTAGTAGTAGTAGTAGTCAAGTTCCTTGACATTTGACACCAGTTTTAACTTGGTTAAACTAAACTTTGTATTTTCCTTTAAAAGAGGGAAAAAGGGCTTCAAAAGAGGGACAATCGTTTCAGAT
>NW_007462609.1:0-341 GCF_000475195.1 Diaphorina citri | reverse complement strand
AGGGAACAGAACCTAATGATGGAGGTCCTTTCACCCCAAAATAAAAATTGAAAGAGAAGGATAAAGTGCGCCCTACGTCTACGTAGGAATCGAACCCGCGACCTAGCGCTTACAAGGCATGCAACTTTCCAAGCTAACTGGGTTCAATGTTTTTTTTTTTTTACTTTTTTCTTCTTTTTTGCTTTATTTAATGAGGCTATTCTTCAAAAGAAGCTTAGGATAAACAGGATACTTCTTGCTTTTAATTACTTTGAAAAGAAAAGCATGAAAATGAAACACATTTCCAACACTCCAGATTTTTTTTAAGAATGAATATATGGGTATATTTTTAATCATACAAT
>NW_007462608.1:0-341 GCF_000475195.1 Diaphorina citri | reverse complement strand
ATCTCAAGTGGTCCGCGAGATTTTTGGTTTATCAATAGTGGTCCGCCAATTCTAAAAGGTTAAGAATCCCTGATGTAGGGCGTGTATGGCGGTCATACACTCGAAATTTCACTGAAATACTCTTAAATATTGACTTTAAACCATTAATCTATTTTTATTAGATAAATAACGTACTGTACGTTCAACTATCGGTCATCAGATATTTTACCGGCAATTAGATGGGAGTAAGCATAGGTCATATGTAGGTAGTTTGACTTGGAAGGACCAGAATGAATCGGTGGATATGAATACTGGAATACTCCCATTAATGCGTCAGTCAAAATATTATGACTATAACTTCT
>NW_007462607.1:0-341 GCF_000475195.1 Diaphorina citri | reverse complement strand
TCTGGTGTTCTCTTGTTGACCCAGTACCAAAATGGGAAGGTATTGTGTCTCTTCTTGCCCATCTGATGAAGGACATACTACGGGAAGGGCATGCGACGACACAGACCACACGAGTCTAATGTGGGGGTTGTTTCATTACTAAGGGGAAAACACGGCAGTGTAACATTTGTGTTGGAAAAAAAATGGGAATTCAATCCATCTTTAGCTGGTATACAATATTAAAAGTCGTCGGATTTCAACTTTCAACACTTTCGCTTTCCTTAGTTCAGCCGCCACTGGTTGCTAAGAAAAACACGGAAACTGATGCAGAGAGTAGAGAAAAAGTGGAGGAATAAGAGGAG
>NW_007462606.1:0-341 GCF_000475195.1 Diaphorina citri | reverse complement strand
AAAAAACACGTCCATTCTTAAAACTTTAAAAAGAGAAAATAATGTAGAATAATACTAGGTATGTAGGCAGTTGCAATTTGCAGAAATGCAAAATTAAATATTGACATTTTCTTTTGTTTACTTCAGTGCTGTAGCACTGTGGACTTCCGATTAGGAGTTAGAAAGAGTTGGTGGTTTGATTCCAAGTCATGTCGAGGTTATTGATCGAACAATGATATTTGTGACAAGTATTTATCATGCCTAGCACCATACTTTTCCTGCTTTTATACTCACTTGAAAGAGTAAAACACTTCCATATGCGAAACACTTCATGAGATGATGTGAAGGTGTACCTGATTCAC
>NW_007462605.1:0-341 GCF_000475195.1 Diaphorina citri | reverse complement strand
TCTCTCTTTGTCTCTCTCTCTCTCTCTCTCTAGCTTTCTTCTAAAAAGGAAATAAAAGCAACAGGTTCATAAGTTTGGTCTCTCTCTCTCTTTCCATCCTATTGCTTTTTCCTGAGAGCTTTCTCCTACCTACGTATGTATCTATCTATACTCTTCTGTTTATCTTACTTCCTTTTCTTTTTGCTTCATTTCATCTCCTATCAGTACTGACCTTCGCATCAAATACCTCCTCTGTTGTCTCTCTCATTTTCCGTTTTCCTTCATCTCTTATATTTCTGTCTTTGATGTCTTTCCATTTAAGTTCCATTTCCATTTCAGCTTTAAGCCTCTCTATATTTCTC
>NW_007462604.1:0-341 GCF_000475195.1 Diaphorina citri | reverse complement strand
CCCTTTATCTTTGCCATGGTTCAACCCCCTCTCTCCCCCCCCCAGCTTATTTCCTTGTCAGTCCATTTTGATTTATCGTGACGCAGGCAATTTTTCCTTGATTGTTGATTGAACGAGATATATTACAACCTTGTGAAAACAGTACTAAATATGTCAGAATTGTCGAAAATGTTCCATTTCCTTATGCCTGTTTCACCCTAATTTCAATTTCAAGACATGTCGATGATCAGATTTTGAACAAATTGGGGTTAATTCAGAAGGAAGCTAAGGTGTTTAGCTGTTTAGTCGTTCTCGGAACGGCTGGCTTTCTCCTACCCTGTCTTCCTTCTCTCTTTGCTTTT
>NW_007462603.1:0-341 GCF_000475195.1 Diaphorina citri | reverse complement strand
TTGGAATGTTATTGGACGCCAGTGTGGAGTTTACAAGAGGTCCCTAACACGTAAACAGGGTAACTACTCGTGAAATGGTTTGATAGAGGGAACAGTAACTGCTTAAGGTCTTATCGTCCCGAAAGCGAAGAGAGAAGGAAGACAAGATAGGAGAAACCCAACCGTTGTAAGAACGGACCTTTTTTTTTAGTTTTTTTTAGGACCTTCTCTATTTAGGATAAAATCCGCCCCGGGCCGGAATCGAACCCAAGACTTAGGGCTTACAAGATTGTTGCCAGCCAGCCTAGTTAGCTTGGAACGTAACGAGTCTGCCTTGTAAGCCCTAAGGCGGTCTCTTCCTG
>NW_007462602.1:0-341 GCF_000475195.1 Diaphorina citri | reverse complement strand
ACCTGTCATAAACAGAACAACTTAGGATATGTATGTACGTATATGTAATGCTCTCCGTGTGCTAGACCATTCCTGATAAATTGAAATGTTGGAATAGATTTTCTATTTCTAAAATTAATAAAAACTAAAAACCCATCATTCTGAGTGGGCTTTTTGTATGTCCACTTAGACTTGGAGCCTTAGGTCTAAAGGGAAACAGCCATAAAGGATGGGCTAAGCTTCTACGAATCTATCATTTTAAGAATTTTCCACTTTCGTTTCATTTTTTTCAGCGGAATATGAAATAGGGACGTCGGCCCCAGACACTGCCTGCTCATTTGTCGTCCACTCCGTCGTGAAAA
>NW_007462601.1:0-341 GCF_000475195.1 Diaphorina citri | reverse complement strand
CCAGCTCGTTCCTGTCAAATAATAGGGAGAGAAATTATAATACAAACTAAGGATGGAAAAAAGACCCCGTAAAGGATCTCTAAATACCCAACCGGCGCGGCGCAAAATCCAAAGGGAAAATGTCTGAATCTAATTCAAATTATCTGTTTAGAAGCTTCAGAAATTTTTGGAGTCTCGCCTACAGTAAATGAGAAAAATGTAGCTCGAGAGGGACCAGTACGGCCCTGGTTATAGTTATAGAGCACAGAGCCGAAAAAACTTTTGATTCTGCCAGGATTCGAACCCGGAACCCTACAAATCCACTGTGATAATCACTCGGCCACAATTATCGAAGATAAAAA
>NW_007462600.1:0-341 GCF_000475195.1 Diaphorina citri | reverse complement strand
CACCAAGATCAACATGAACGGTGAAACACTCAGTGAAACAGACGAGGGGGTTGAGCTAGGCTCGGACATTTCCAGCTTGAATATGAATGAAACAGCCGGCTGATGAGCCCTAGTGATATGCTGGGTGATGAGGTGAGTGAAACACTCAGTGAAACAGTCGAGGGGGTTGAGGGACATTTCCAGTTTGAATATAAATGAAACAGCCGGCTGATGAGCCCTGGTGATATGCTGAGTACTTGGTGTGAAGTGGGGGAAGGTGAGTCAAAAGAGAAGACAGGCTACATAAAAATAAAAGAAACACCATTTATCTATGTACCTAAATTCAGTAATATTATAGTTTT
>NW_007462599.1:0-341 GCF_000475195.1 Diaphorina citri | reverse complement strand
GCATCCCTATGTCTACTGGACATGTGATTATTCAACAGAGACTTGGTAACAAACTTGTCGGGACATAGGTGACAAGCGTGAGGTCTTTGCCCTGTATGTATTCTACGGTGTACAGCTAACGAGCTGGTCTGTGTGAAGCCTTTACCACAGAACTCACACTTGTATGGCTTCTCCCCAGTGTGAGTTCTTAGATGTACTACTAGGGCACTACTAGTACGGGAAGCTTTACCACACGTGGGGCACACGAACGGTCTCTCATCATTATGAATTCTACTATGAGCTGTTAGAGCTTCCTTACAGTTTAGTACTTTAAGACATATCTTACATTGAGCACCTCGCTT
>NW_007462598.1:0-341 GCF_000475195.1 Diaphorina citri | reverse complement strand
GTAAGTCCATTTAGCCGTACAGTCTAATCCAGGTCTTTTATATTTTTACATCATGGGGAACACTTTTTACATGTGTTTTGAGAATAGGTATCTTGATTTAAAAAAAAATAGACATGTTTCGGTAAATGCCTGCTGCGATTGCTGCAATAGAACGTTGACAGCACCACTCGATGGATCACTTAATACTGAGGTTAAGCAACGTTGTGCGTGTTTGGTATCCGGATGGGTGACCATCTGGGCAATCCCGTGCAGCCCGTGCTGCTGTTGACTACCTATATCAGGCTTGTCCAACCCGCGGCCCGCGGGCCGCATGCGGCCCGCCAGCTCATTTTTGCGGCCCG
>NW_007462597.1:0-341 GCF_000475195.1 Diaphorina citri | reverse complement strand
AGCTTTTCAACCTTTGCGCAACGAGTTTGTAATCATTAGCTTAATCTTAATCTTCTTCATTAATAATAATAAAAAAAAGGTCAAGGTCTCCACCTCCCGTTTATACGGAGGTCAGTGTTTTTAGTCAGCCTTTTCCAGTTCTTTACGTCAAAGAGATAAAGATCGTTTCTGGAACAGCTGGTTTTCTTCCATCCTGTCCTTCTCTCTTCGACTTCGGGACAAAACCTTCATTGTTACAGTTCCCTCCATGAAACCTCTCCAGAAAAAAAGTTCAAAATATCGTATTACCTGATCACAGAGGAGTAAAATGTTTTCAATGTCGTCGTCAGATATTTCGGTTC
>NW_007462596.1:0-341 GCF_000475195.1 Diaphorina citri | reverse complement strand
AATGAAATGAGATGAAATAAGCATCAATAATGATGAAATAAACTCTTAGTGCTGTTATTTTATTGGTAATAACTTACACCTCCATGCGAGAAACCAGAACCCGTTGAAATATTTGCAATCAAAATACGAGTGCTTTTTTTTTTCTTCTGGGATTCGAAGGGTCTTGTACCCTAGCTAGGGAAATGTGCTTACCTTCAGTAGAATAACTTCATCCTTAGCCAGAAGATCGCTGGTCCAAATATTGAACTGATCTGCATGATGCTGACTCAAATCTAGGAACCTGTAACTTACTGAGCCAAACCATTCGTTCCGACGAGCCTGAAAATATAGGTAGATAGATA
>NW_007462595.1:0-341 GCF_000475195.1 Diaphorina citri | reverse complement strand
CTTAAAAAAAAAAGTTATTGGAGTCAGAGAAAGTAAAAAAGTTAACCAGTTTTCCATTGTCTATAGAGGATTTTTCACCATAAAAAATATTATATGAGACTTCTACCCTCAAAAACCACGAATAAACTACCATTTGGGAGAATTTAAGAATCTAGTGATTTCTTTTCCTAGTCTAGTGATTTTTAAAAATTTGGAGTGGAGACCCTGTTTTCTACTGGGAGTTTAGGGCCAAATCATGATTTTTTTTTTAAAAGCATTTAAAAAAAAAAAAGCATTTTGGCTCAAATGTAAAATGGGTCAAAAAAAAGCATTTAAAATGTAAAATGCAAAATGCTTTTTCA
>NW_007462594.1:0-341 GCF_000475195.1 Diaphorina citri | reverse complement strand
CTTGGATTCCAAATTAGACAGGTTCAATCAAGAATCGATGCCAAAAATCTAGAGAAGAAATATTTGACTCTGTCGTGAGGATAGAACAGAAGAACCAAACATGGGAATGAGAAGAAGAGGACAGAAGAACATTAATCAATCCTATTCCTAGTCCACAACCGATAGGAAAAAGGATGGATCTTGGCGAAAATAGGGGAAGAAGAACCAAATGTGGGACCGTAACTCAATCATATTTAATTTCTTCAAAATTATGTTATATGTTATTGTATTATGTTCACAGCTGTGATAGGGAAGAAGAACCAAATGTGGGAGCGGCGTCTCATGAAGAACTTCCAGCTGAC
>NW_007462593.1:0-341 GCF_000475195.1 Diaphorina citri | reverse complement strand
TAGGTATTATTATGTTTATTTAATCCCAGCCTCTTCGGACCAAAACTATTTTACCAAAGTGGTAGGCGCTCTTTCCCTCCATTTATCTTCTCTCTTCCTATCTCTTCGTCTTCTTTTTCCCTTTCTCCTCCTCCTTCTTCTACTTCTTCTTTTTTTTTATTTTTAAAGATGAGTGTTCCATCGCCGTTTTTTTCGTAGCAATGGAACAACTGCTCCATTAGACGCTTGTGGCCTGTGTCGTAGCATGCCCATCCCGTAGACCTGTAGTATGCCTCTCATCAGATGGGCAAGAAGAGACACAATACTTCCCATTTAGGTGCTGGGTCAACACGAGAACACCA
>NW_007462592.1:0-341 GCF_000475195.1 Diaphorina citri | reverse complement strand
CGCGGATACCGCGAACAAACCGCGGATATCGCGAACAAACCGCGGATACCGTGAACAAACCGCGCAGAGGCCTAGAATTAACAGTGAATAACCCAAAAGTATCTACCTTCTATCTAAATAACCCCAGATGACAGAGGAATCTCCAAAACCATGATCGAAATGTAGGAGAAACCTCCACTCAGCCCCCTACATTTCCCCTGATTCCCTGCTTATGTTTTGGTAGTAGGGGGTCAAGGGGAGGTTTCTTTATACCTAGATTTTTATCAGAGCTCATTCTCTCTTCTGCTTTCAGATTGGAAGGTTCTCACTTCTCAACTCTTGCTCCCTCTCTATCTCTCTCT
>NW_007462591.1:0-341 GCF_000475195.1 Diaphorina citri | reverse complement strand
GGTTTGTTCCTGGCTGGCTTTCTCGTATCCTGTTTTCCTTTAATCTTCGATTTTCGGACAATATAACCTCTGAAGTTACAATTCCCTCTATCAGACCCCTTCAAGGGCTTTCAGTTTCTCCACAAGTGTTCAAGGTGGATAAATTCAACAGGTTAATCTCTGGTGTTCTACTGTTGACCCAGCACCAATGGGAAGTATTGTGTCTCTTCTCGCCCATACTACGACCATACTACAAGAGTGTCTCTTCTCGCCCATACTACGACACAGTCAGCTCCCATGGCGTAGTGGTCACTGCACTCGCCTTGCACGCGGGAGACCCGGGTTCGATTCCCGGCGGGGTC
>NW_007462590.1:0-341 GCF_000475195.1 Diaphorina citri | reverse complement strand
TCTTATAAAAGATAAACTGAACCACAAAGTTTTTTTTTTTTCCTTTCTAAGGAACACGGACGAAAAATTCAGGTCGGAGAGGAAAGGGGTGTGCAACTTTTTTTTTCCAGTCTGCCGAGATTGTGTGGTGGTTTTGAAATGAGAACTACTAGTAATAGTAGTAGTAGTACCCACTTACCTGAATTAGCACCTAACTAGGAATACTAACCAACAGAATTCCGATATAGTGATATAGGCATTATCTGTTTAAACACCTACCTACATACATAGGTACTCCGGTGGAAAATATTTATCTTCTTTTCAAACAATACTGCAGAAAACAGGAATATTCCCAAGGGAAA
>NW_007462589.1:0-341 GCF_000475195.1 Diaphorina citri | reverse complement strand
GAATGAAGATCTAAGAATAAATTGCCATAGACCTGAGCTGTTTCCTCCTCAGTCGTCACAAACTTGAGCTATTTTGGCGAGGATTCAGCTCTATTTATTGAGCTTGGGAATGCATACGTATTTCAATCGGTTTGCTCTTTGGTTGGTTCACGCATATCCCGCTGGATTTTCACCATCGATCATACTTCGTTCGTTCAAATACGCTCTGCTCTGAAAAAGCTTTGTGCTGATCGGGAAACGTCAAGATTTACCTGATGAGATAGCTTCATTGTTCCTGACAAGACAGTGAGTACGTTATGCAAATCTCTAGTCACCGAGCAGATAACCGCACACATGACCGA
>NW_007462588.1:0-341 GCF_000475195.1 Diaphorina citri | reverse complement strand
AGAGAGAAAGAGAGCATTTCATAAGTTGAACATAAAAAAGCAGGATAACATCAAAGAGAATATTTTTATTTTCCCACGTTGAGAGATATTAAAAGAGAGAGAGAGAGAGAGAGAGAGAGAGCCATAGAGATAATGGAGGAGAGAGAAGGAAAGAATGGGGATAAACGAACATAAGAGATGGAGAAAAGTAGAGAGAGGAAAGAGAGTCATAAAAGGAAGAAGGGAGAGAGAGAGAGAGAGGGGAATAAAAAGGAGGAGAAAAGGAGAGAGAGCCATAGAGATAATGGAGGAGAGAGAAGGAAAGAATGGGGAGAGAAAGAGAGAGAGGGAGGGAATGAGGA
>NW_007462587.1:0-341 GCF_000475195.1 Diaphorina citri | reverse complement strand
CGCAGTCTCTGCTTCCTGTGTATTTCTTATGGAGATTTTAGCGATCAAAAATTGATCACATCTCAGGATCGGTTTAGAATTTCGCAAAATCCTTTCTTATTGCACACCTAGACCATAAAAGGAATATTCCTGCCAAATTTCAGCTTTCTAGATGTTGTGGTTCAGGAGATAGAGCGATCAGTGTGTGAATATTAAATGTGAATGGATCTTGATTTTATAATATAAGATACACTTCAAGAACCAAGTTTCCCATCAAATTTGTCTACTTACAAAGGCAGAGGCTCTACATTCCAATCCTTAATGTACAACATATTGCTATTGACAGCAGCGGTGATCTTGTT
>NW_007462586.1:0-341 GCF_000475195.1 Diaphorina citri | reverse complement strand
GAAAAGACTGGCCACGAAAAGAATGAAAATAGAAAATACCCAGTGTAAAAAAAGACTGTAATTTCCCGCAAGTTAAATTAAAAAAATCCCCCTTCTCTTGAAATTTAATGTTTCCCTGATTTCTCCCGTTTGTTTAGGGCATTTTAGCGGACTGGTGGGAAATTCCACTTACCTAATTTCTTCCTTGCTCTGACAACTTTACTCCCTAGAAATAGATTTAAAAAAATGTTCGTACTTTTTTTCTGATATACTGCTGTTTAAATAGGGACTAAAAATAGTTCCTTTACCCCAGCAGTAAGACCACTATTAGTAATGTCATAATGTCAAAAAAGGTCAAATTT
>NW_007462585.1:0-341 GCF_000475195.1 Diaphorina citri | reverse complement strand
AGAGAGAGAGAGAGAGAGAGAGAGAGAGAGAGAGAGAGAGAAAAGAGAAATTGAATGAAAATTTTTGATAACATAAAGTCCTTTGAAAAAAAAAAGTGCAGGTACATTAGGTATCTAGGTAAGTTATACTGCCGTGCTAAGCGAAAGCGCCGTATGTCAAAAAACCCTACTTTCGGGAAATCGAGTTTAAAGATTTCCATCTATACGGCAAACATACGTTTTTGACATACGGCAACACGTTTTAGTGGTTTTCAAGGGGTTTGGGATAAAGAAAAAAAATATAGGATCAAAATTTAGGATCATAGGAACCATTTGGCACCAAAAACCAAAAATCGATTTTT
>NW_007462584.1:0-341 GCF_000475195.1 Diaphorina citri | reverse complement strand
TCGGGTTTTTTGATAAAAAAGGGGGGGGGGGGGGGGGGAAGGAGGTGAATAAAACTAAATGCTAAGCGTCAATTTTCCGCTCCAAGAGAGAGAGAGAGAGAGAAGGAAAGAGAGAGAGAGAGAGAAAGAAGGAAAGAGAGAGAGGGGGGGAGAGAGAGAAACAGACCAATTCTATAATCCGTCCCCTCATATTTTCTCTTAGTAGCAACTGTAGAAGGAATAGGAATAAGAAGGGGTAACATTGGAGAAACTTCGGTTAAAATAAAGCAACGTACATTAAAGTTCTAATGTGTGTTTTTCTTTTTAAGCTGACTGCTCATAATGTACAAAAATGCAACATG
>NW_007462583.1:0-341 GCF_000475195.1 Diaphorina citri | reverse complement strand
AAAGTTCAGCTTTATACGTATCTACCTATCCGAATTTTGAAAGATATGTTTGTCCTCTGTTTGTTTTAAATTCAAAACTTTTCGCCTCCCATTTGTAAACTTTCGTTTTTAAAAAAAGGGTTGACTTTCCATTTTGAATATTTATAGCTCTAATCACCTTTCGTGTCCAAATCGATGGGTACCTACGTCCTTTTTTTCATGTAGGTAGGTACCCAATCTCCTCTTCTTCATCCGCATCCTTTTCTCTCTCTCTCTCCTCTCTTCTTCTTTTTTCATGTTAAATATTTTATTTCCCTTTTAAAAACTTCGCCCACAAGGTATAGCTTTGTGATCACCCAATG
>NW_007462582.1:0-341 GCF_000475195.1 Diaphorina citri | reverse complement strand
ACTATTGGTTCCATCAAATTTACTACTAAATATAAAATTCGGTACCTTACCTACCTTATTTTTATACTGTCGACGTGTTGACTAAGGCTAAAGAGTCCCCATGTACCAACAGTGAAGTATGTTGTACAAATCACCAACCTCAGTAGTATACTGGTTAACACGGTGGACTTTGGATCTGGAGTTACAAGTCCAAGTCAAATCATAAAATTTGTCGAGGTGCATTAATCAGAGATCAACATTTCTGACAAGCTTTTATCAGCCTTAATTTTCTCTGTTCTTCCCAGACATTCCTCCCCGCTTTAGAAGAACTATTTGTGTCGCACAATTCCCTGACACGACTG
>NW_007462581.1:0-341 GCF_000475195.1 Diaphorina citri | reverse complement strand
TGAGGTCTTATCGTCCAGAAATCGAAGACAGAATGAAGACATCAGGATAGGAGAAAGCCAGCCGTTCCGAGAACGAACCATACCGTGTAGGATAAAATCCGCCCCGGGCGGGAATTGAACCCGAGTCATTTAAAAAAATTGCTGCTGCCTACATGTTAATAAATTCGTCACTAGTAAAGAAGTAAAGTCCATAGTACCTATACCTCTCCACTAACGTGTCGTTCGGAAAAAAAAATCATGTCGTGTGTAGTGTGTAGACATTCGAAAAAAATCTGGTGTGAACATCACACGACATTCCTTATCCTATTGAATGATGCTTATTTGAGTGTTCTTTTACCCTA
>NW_007462580.1:0-341 GCF_000475195.1 Diaphorina citri | reverse complement strand
AAGATTGGTGAGGATTTTTGTTAGAGTATTATCTCTATCAATATGATTGTTTAGGTGGTACCTACTAGTAATTCTTTCATTACATAATTTGCATATGCAATCATTGTAATCTATATGATAGGCTGTTCTTTGACAAATCCTATGGTGAAAGCCATGGGCTGTGTATCTTGTAATGTAATGGCGATTGATTTGACCATAGTTTTTCCAGTTGTTGGAGTTGAAAGCAGGACCTTCTGTGTAGTTTTTGACGACAAACTCCATATTATTATTATTATTATTATTATTATTAATACAACTTACGGCTTTAAAAGCCATTTATTTTTACAATAAATATAGAGTAC
>NW_007462579.1:0-341 GCF_000475195.1 Diaphorina citri | reverse complement strand
AGTAACCTGTTTTTCTGTTGGGTGTTAATATTTTTTAACTTTTTAGCCATTGTAGCCAAGAGAGTATCACAGCCTAAGGATAGTACCTGCATTATGCCAGTGCCTCAAAGTTTCAGGGTTCAATTTACAAATGTGCATAAAATACAGATATCTCTGGATGTAACAAGGCCCACTCATTCTCATGATGACAATAAGTTACAAAAATCTTTTCTTGTTAATTCTAAACTGTTAAAAAGAAAATAAAAACAGATATACTATGTTTCAAAATGGTAATGTGATACCTACATGCAGGTACTTTTATTGAAATCTACATAATAATTACTAGTAGTTCTGTGAACTGT
>NW_007462578.1:0-341 GCF_000475195.1 Diaphorina citri | reverse complement strand
CGTGACGTCAAAGTTCACGATTTACCGGTATTTTTTAAATCGATTCATCTCGGGATCTAGAAGTCGTAGAAGAAAAAGGAAAATTACGTTGGTCCTCATTTTTTTTGCTCTATGACTTTGCAATATCGCCCAAGTAAGCGCAACTGATCTATTGTAATCACGAGACTGAGTGCACCTCGAACTCCAAGCAGGGAGGAGAAAAAATGTCGGCCCCGTCGGGACAGGAAACTGACCACTGTTCTAATTATTTGACCTATATGAAAAATATGTATAATTAAAATGTCAAATAAAAATTACAATTACAATGGAAAGTGTATGGAGCAGGTCTGTTACCAGTACTG
>NW_007462577.1:0-341 GCF_000475195.1 Diaphorina citri | reverse complement strand
AACGGAGGGGAAGAGAGAGAAAGATAGATAGATTGATAGAGGGGGAAAGAGAGAGAAAGATAGATAGATTGATAGAGGGAGAGAGGGGGAAAGAGAGGAGAGAAATGGAGGGAGGGAAGGGGAGAGAGTGAGAAATATAGGAGAGTCAGAGATAGAGAAGGAGAGAATTAGAGAGAGAGAGAGGGGGGAAAGAGGAAGAGAGGATAAGAGGGAAAGAGAGAGAGTGGGAAGATATGAAGGACACAGAGACGGATTGAGGGAGAGAAAGAGAAACGGGAATAGAGAGGAAAAGAGAGAGAGAGAGAGAGACATAGAGGAGAGAATCGGAGAGAGAGAGGGGG
>NW_007462576.1:0-341 GCF_000475195.1 Diaphorina citri | reverse complement strand
TGTTGTGCTTTCCAAGAGCTATCCAAAACCGTTTTGGCCGGTAAAAATTTCTTCACCGTAAGCCCAGGAGGAGTGATTGCCTCAGGTCGGTAAATTAGACAGTCCCCTCCTTTCGCATTACTTCAAGGCCCCTTATGAACCTAGAGGTATTTTATTTTATTTTTTACATTTTTTGTTGGATTTTCCCCCTGTCGAAAGCAAAAGCGAAACTACGTGAAACTCTGCCTTTTGTTCTAAGATTTGAGTACGTGCTAGTGATATTAATGTTTCGAAATTATAAAACTTTTTTTTTCTTTTTTTCTTAAGTCATTATGTTTGGTAGGTACCTATCTATATTTTAG
>NW_007462575.1:0-341 GCF_000475195.1 Diaphorina citri | reverse complement strand
GTCTTCCTTCTCTCTTCGATTTCGGGACGATAAGACTATAGCAGTTACAGTTCCCTCTGTCAAACCTCTTAAAAAAAAGTGTGAAGTGGTACAAATCTTGGGCCTTGGAAGAGAACCTTCTATGCCTGTGACCTAATTATACAAGGCCCCTTTTCTCCCTTAAAACGCTCGTTGTATATTTATTACCTTCCCCAAAAGTGAAGAGAAATTCTGTTCAAATAGAGAGTAAAGGGAAATTTGAAAATTGCGTCCCCCGCACTGTTTCCACCCTGGGTTCCCCGTTTTATGAGTTGCCAAGCGTATCGATTTAATATTTTTGGAAACCTCTCACGCTGGATTTT
>NW_007462574.1:0-341 GCF_000475195.1 Diaphorina citri | reverse complement strand
AAAGAGGAGGAAGAAAGTTCGCACCAGACGGGAATCGAACCAGCGGCCCAGCGCTTAAAAGGCAGACACGCTACCAGCCAAGCTAACTAGGCATACTGGAAAATGGAGAAACACAAAGATCGTGTTAAGAAGAACAGACTCTCGAAATTGGGGGCTGAAAATTGTCTGAAACATTTTCTAAAACCAATGTATGTACCTATTAGGTGAAGTGCTCAAACAGTGAGGTTACTTACTTCCGTTTTCTATCTTACGGTGTTTTAAAGGGGTTTAAACCCTTTGGACGCCCAAAAAATTAGGTTGAAATTCCAAGCTTCGACTGGAATTGAACCCTCGCTCTCCTG
>NW_007462573.1:0-341 GCF_000475195.1 Diaphorina citri | reverse complement strand
TTTATTTTTTTTTTTCAAATACGTATTCCGCAAATGTAATAGAAAGTCGTGTGATGTTCACACCAGATTTTTTTTTTTCCAGCCGTTCGAGATTGGTCAATTCCTACCTATGCGTAATATTGGGTATCGTTCCCACCTACCTATTTAAAAGGTAAGGAGATCAATACTAGAGGAGTTCTGGGACACACTGTATATTATCTGTTCTCTATAATTCTTCTATCTCACTCTTACCTATATATCTTTATCTCTCTCCATATCCCGATCATCTATCTTGTTAAACTTTTTTAAAACAAACAACTCAGACTCTCTCTGTCTCTTTCTTTTTTTTTCTCTCTGTGTTT
>NW_007462572.1:0-341 GCF_000475195.1 Diaphorina citri | reverse complement strand
CTGAGTGTAGGTATTAAGGAGCGCGGTAGCGCTCCGCCCCGCCAAGTCAAGAAAGTTTGACCGCGCTACGCGCTACTAGAGATATTATAAGCGACAGGGAAAGTAGCCATTTTCAGGTAGTTGTAGAGGGACAACTACAAATCATGGAAGAAAACGGATTGCGTGATGTGTGTGTTGGGGCATTGTTGTTATCAGGATAATACCAGCAATAAAACTTGTAAGTATCCATTGTTCAACATAATGTAAAATAGTATTTCCAACGGATGTCTAAATTAAATTAAATTCATTCATTAATAATAGAAAAAACCACTCACCTCCGTTGCGATTATGCGGGGAGAACT
>NW_007462571.1:0-341 GCF_000475195.1 Diaphorina citri | reverse complement strand
TGCCAAAATCAAACCCCTTGCAAATCTTTCCTGACTTAATCTCACAGAAAACAAAAGTCAGCTATTGTTGACCCTTGCATTTTATATATAGATATCCAGATTTTTTGTGATTGCTCAGCAATTCGAAATCTACATGACATAACTTTGTTTTCGAACGATTACATAATACCTAACGTTCACGTATACCTGTACGCGTATTTGACGCCAGTTCGATTTTTTCGAGGGTTACTTTTACTTGGAGAGCTAATAATAAAAAAAAACTCGGTCATTCAAATCTCGGTTGACCTTTGGTTATTTTTTGAAGAGCCACTCTAACCTTTACACGGAATCAAAGTAGGTGG
>NW_007462570.1:0-341 GCF_000475195.1 Diaphorina citri | reverse complement strand
ATCCATGTATTTTAATACTTCCCAGCCTGGCCAAAAGTACGGTATTAAAACAAATTACTTAATTCTAATAGATAGGTATACATGATCAGAATAAGAGTTGACCAAAACAGCCAATGTGTCCGAGACTTCATCTCAATTTTCAAACCATCACGAGGATTCCAACTGGACCATTGTCCGCGGATGTCTCTAGTGCCTTCACGGTTCATCACCTGATCTGTTCCGTGAAATGCAATAACGTAAATTACCAATGGAATTTGACATAACGTGCTATAGCTTCGTATTATAATTTTCCTAGAACAACCTAGAGTCTAGGCTAGGATATGCTAGACCTCGAACAACAC
>NW_007462569.1:0-341 GCF_000475195.1 Diaphorina citri | reverse complement strand
GGGTACCTCCATTTTGAGGAGGAATTTTATTTCAGGGTACATCCGTTTCAGAAATTTTATTTCAGGGTACCTCCATTTCAGAAATTTTATTTCAGTCTAGGTGCCACAACCATTCTGATCTGGAACCCCAAACACTTTTCTTCCCAGAAAATTTTCTTTCAGTACCAACACAAGTGCACAGAACTGGAAAAATATTTTTTACAGATTTTGTAAATTTTCAGCCCAAATTTCAAACTTTAGCCACCCTGGAACTATTTTTTCAGCACTTTATTTTTCAGCTTTTTCTTTTGCAGACAAATTTCAGCCTACAATTTTCTGGTGTTTCTTTTCAGCAATTTTTT
>NW_007462568.1:0-341 GCF_000475195.1 Diaphorina citri | reverse complement strand
CAACGGACCGTCAGGGACAAAGGTCTTTGTACCCAAATCTAATACTGTTTTTTGATTGAGATTTTTACTTGTGAAGAAGAAGCTGTAGCTAAAAGCTAAATAACACCAGGTAACAGTTTTGTTACTTGCACATTGCATATATAGACTTTTTACCAGGCGTTCATACAAATGGAAATTTTAATATTGGTAGGATTTTTTACGATGAGTGTACCACTAAAACTTGCCAATCTATTTCTCCCTCTCCCTCCCTTTCTTTCCCTCCACCTTCTCTATTTCCTCTCTGTCTCTGTCTTTCTCTTCCTCTTCTCAACCTTCTCTCCCTCTCTTTTTTATTTCGGTAG
>NW_007462567.1:0-341 GCF_000475195.1 Diaphorina citri | reverse complement strand
CCAGTCAAGTGAAGACGTTGTTCTTTTACCTATACTAATATGTTGCTACTTGACAGATTGACTCTCCTAGAGAAGTATGCTAAAGCAAGTTCTGATTCTACGAGTAATTTCACTTCTAATTCTTGTTCCATTTCAGTTAAAATACCTATCAGGACACAAGAAGAGGCAGAAGATTTTCAATGTTTACTTTGCTATAGTCTACGCGATCTCATTTCTAATGCTACATGGGACATGGGTCACTCAAAATAAATATTTATTATCATTGTCCCATTGTTCTGTCCCAGAATAGGAAAGCAAATTGTGAACCCGCCCACGTAAGGGCCAAATATTTGGGTTCATGT
>NW_007462566.1:0-341 GCF_000475195.1 Diaphorina citri | reverse complement strand
TTAACATCTTCTAATATTCACTCATAGAAATATATTATGGTGGGCTACTTGCTAAAATAATTAAATTTATGAGGGGGTTAAACTGAATTAATGTAATTTATAGGTATGAGGCACCCATAACCATGGACATCATCACTTCACACTCATAAAGTTTCACAAAAAATAATGATATCTCCCCCAAAAAACTTTCGAGTTGAAAATGAAACACCAAGTAGCGAATTCTAAATTCAGTCAGCTCATTAATGTCTTATTTTCCAGTGTGTTTGTGATGAAGGATTCCGGGGCAATGGCTACTCGTGTGAAGATATTGATGAGTGTACGGATAACACCAACTATTGTGA
>NW_007462565.1:0-341 GCF_000475195.1 Diaphorina citri | reverse complement strand
TCTTCATTGCTGAGTAGATTGAAATTGAATCCGGCCCGGGCATTCTGTCCGCTGGGAAACGATAGCTGCCCTTCACTATGTCCATTGAACTGTATGGTAGGTTTGTCTATACATTTGTTCTGAAATCAGAGGAGAGGGAATAAAAATTAGAAGAAAAGATTTCGATTCAAACGAGTGAAAACTGGAGGAAGAGGAGGAGGAGGAGGAGGAGCAGGAGGAGGAGGAAAAACATTACAGCGAAAAAGCTATCTAGTGACCCAAAGGACTAGGGTTGCCAACTTTTTTTTCGGCATATACGGTACAAACTAGCAAAATGGTGAAAAAATACGGATTTCCCGATT
>NW_007462564.1:0-341 GCF_000475195.1 Diaphorina citri | reverse complement strand
TTTCCCTTTAGAAAAGCTCACCCCACACCACTGTTAACCCCTATACAATAACATCAATCAAACTTTCGCCTGCAGTCACCATAAGACATGAAGGGGGATTGCGAAACATTATCATTGTACCCGGAAGGGTTATGGCATTATTTTCCAACCCTGAGTTTTTGCAACTATTGTGATAATGTCGAGAAATTCGTTTTCCTCCATTTTTTGCACTATTTTTCATTTCATTGGAGAAATAGGAAAGGGTTGCGAAACATTTTATCATTTGTGACGCTAAGGTTACAAAAATGGAAACCCGGGCCAAGGCCCGGAAATAAAAAGGCGATTTGAACTATAACTGACAA
>NW_007462563.1:0-341 GCF_000475195.1 Diaphorina citri | reverse complement strand
TTTTTTTCAAAGGGATTCGTAGAAAGTTAATCCAACCTTTAGGGCTGTTTGCCCCTAAACCTAAGCCTCAGGTGGGCTTTCAGCTTCACTCCATATACACAAAAAGTCCTGGAGTTAAGCTTTCAGCTCAACTCCAGAAAAGGTTTAATAGAGGAAATTTTAACAACGGAAATTTTAACAACAGGCCATATGGTCCCGAAATGGAAGAGAGGACAGGATAGGAGACAGCTCCGAAAACGTACATTATCAATTCAGGATAAAATCTGCCCGGGCGAGAATCAAACCCGCGGCCTAGCGATTACAAGGCAGACGCACTACCAACCAAGCTAACTAGCCTGGCA
>NW_007462562.1:0-341 GCF_000475195.1 Diaphorina citri | reverse complement strand
CTCACGGGGTACAGGGTCTCAAAGTGGGGCCTCAAGTTTGGACGAAGAGACCGGCGTCATTTTCTATGCGCTACTTGTGAAGAGTGGTGTGGGATGTTGGAATACGTTCAGGTAAGAGGGGGTGTCTATGATCAGATATTCAGTTATTCACACAAAGCACAACACTGACCACTCCTTATTTTCATACAGAAAGATATAACAATAAGATGGAAATTGGTCCAATAAAATTGATCAATCAAATAGAACTCGGAGGGATAAACATCAAATACCTTTCTAGGTCCCATCTATAGAAGTATGATTGCCCATGTAATGACCTAAAGGGGTTTCTATGCTTATTCTAC
>NW_007462561.1:0-341 GCF_000475195.1 Diaphorina citri | reverse complement strand
CCTCATACCTTTGTCTTACAGAAAAGATAGCCAAATATTATTTTCTCTTTTTTGATAGGGGGAACTTTGATATGCCTGTATTGCCCCAAGTATTGAGCTTTGTATTGAGAATATTGAGATGATGATTAGAAGTATGAAGTGTGGTGCAAGACCAAAAAGTTGACGAGCACCACTTGAATATAATAGAAGATAGAGAAGTATGAAGTATTGGTCATATGACGGACACCAGTCTGTCATCCAATACAGTTATGAGTTCACGACAGTAACTGTTGTGTATGATGGTGGTTTCGAACCAGTGTATTTCGGTTTTCCAATATCCAATATTGGCTAGAGTGAATTGA
>NW_007462560.1:0-341 GCF_000475195.1 Diaphorina citri | reverse complement strand
GGAACAGTTGCGCTTACGTGGGTGAAGTTTCTAAGTCAAAGAGCAGAAAAAACGAGGAACAATGGAATTTTCCTTTTCTTCTACGACTTCTAGATCCCGAGATAAATCGATTGAAAAATACCGGTAAATCTAAAACTCTGACGTCACAGCATACGCTCCCGTACACGACGACGTCACATCAAATGTCCCAAAGAACGCTCACTCGCAGTCAACACATTAATGTGTTTGTGCGCATACGTTTCTGTGCATTTCTTTCTGCTCCTCTGCCAGCGTGCTTGCATACTTGCACTACCTAGCGGACGAAAAAGACAACTGCCTGAAGTCTGACGTCACACATCTTT
>NW_007462559.1:0-341 GCF_000475195.1 Diaphorina citri | reverse complement strand
CAAGGCAGAGCTTATCTACATGCATTTTACATGTGATCAGTTAAAGAGAAACATTTTTGGTGGATGCGTCAAAATTACTAGCGGATGTTGAATGAGGTAGAGGAGAGGAAAAAAGGAGAATCAATACTATTAGTGGATATGCCAAAACTACTCCTGATATTGAATCAGATGAGAGAGAGTGAGAGAGAGGAAGAAAGAAGAATAAATAACAATTAAAAAATTTTAGTCTGGCTGGGGGACTATAAACAGTGAGTATACCAGCTTGAATTTCCTTTGCTAAAGAAATAGCAAAGGTTGAGTGCGAAGGGCATCCCCTCGTAAAATTCTGTAGCCAAAACCAA
>NW_007462558.1:0-341 GCF_000475195.1 Diaphorina citri | reverse complement strand
CTGCCTTCTGTCTCCTTCTTATAGGGGAAATTCCTGTCACTAAAAGCGCAAACTGCATTCTAAGTAGCAATTGTTCCCACAGTGTTTCCCACCTGATCTTCTTGTCATTTTTCCATAGCTATCGCCACTTCTAATCTCATGAGGTCTAAGCAAGGAGCAATTTTGGAAAATCCCTAACAATACCGTTTATATGTAATACAAAAAACAAATCTCGGCGTAAAATTCGGTACACAAGCTAAAAATATGTCTCCCAAATATGATCTTCTAACCTGTTTGACAAATTGTTGTAAATGTAAGCGATATTCACGCAAGTTTCAGGAGTAAAATTTGTGAAAAAAAAA
>NW_007462557.1:0-341 GCF_000475195.1 Diaphorina citri | reverse complement strand
GCTTGTTGATTTTCACCTCATCCCCCACCACATCAATGTCGCTTTCCATATTTGAAATTGGACTTAATTCAAATTCAAAAGAAAAAGACTTGAAAAGAACAAAATGGAAGTTTTCTTTTCAGTTGACTTTTTTGTTTATTTTAATTAACGGGGGATAAGCCATGTTTACGCACATTACTTACAGATGCAGTGAGTTTCATTACTTACAGATGCAGTGAGTACAAATTAAAAAATCGAGACGATGTTTTTGCCAATTTCTTCAATACTTACTTACTTACTTATCCTTGGCTGCGGCCTTAACGACCATATGCCTGTGTCACAGCAGCTGCCCATTCTCCTCT
>NW_007462556.1:0-341 GCF_000475195.1 Diaphorina citri | reverse complement strand
AATCCTCAGTCACGAATCAGACTCGAGAAACAAACCAACCAAGAAATGAGCAAACTCGTAACAACAAAACAATAACTGAAACCAATAATAAGGACTAAAGCTCGTCTTAAAGAATGTCTTGAGTGTGATTGAGGACTGGCTATGAAATATGACTGGAAGGTAGAGGACATAATGGCCATACTCACAAGGTAACAAGCATACGAGTGAGTGCATATTTCTACAACCACACCAAGCATAATAAATTGGATACTGTGCATCATTGTCAGACTTGTGATTGAAAGGTTGGCCAGGCACAGCAAAACCTTGTAGAGCTGTATTTTCTACATATTTATGATTTAGCA
>NW_007462555.1:0-341 GCF_000475195.1 Diaphorina citri | reverse complement strand
AATTTAGCATTTGTTTAAAACTAAAACCATGTTTGTTGTTTTTCTCTCTCCCTCCTTTCTTTCTCTCTCCTATTTTTTTCTCATCTTCTTGATATGTTTTTGAGAAACACATTTCACAAGGAAGAGAGAGAGAGAGAGAACGTCTCAAATGTGTGAATGTTTGGGGAAAAAGTTGACCTATAGAGAAATGAAGTCATACAGGATGTCCACAAATGAAAGTATCAAATTTCAAATCTATAAATCTATTTCTTTGTCATGTTCTGTCTTATTGAAAAATAAAGTTAGGTAATTATTGTTATAAAAAAAAAAAAAAAAAATTAAAAAAAAAAAAATCATAACTA
>NW_007462554.1:0-341 GCF_000475195.1 Diaphorina citri | reverse complement strand
GACTCCTTAGTGGCCAATACCTTAGAGGGTTAAAATCTACAGCAAATTATTCCATCAAGGAGAACAACTAGATCTGCTGTATACAGTGTGTATATTGTCGTCTATGTACCTATAGATCGTGTATACAGGGTGTTTCAGAAACACGTGTATCATGTCTTCATGTGATTCATTAGGTTTTCATTAGGGTGTTTAAAAGATAAAACTACTTTTAGTGATTCAGAGAACTAGACTAGATCTAGAATTCATGTAGAAAAAGGGTCCTCCATTTTTGACTAAATCCTCTAGTCAGCATTTTTGACTCAATCCTCTGCGCCATCCTTTCTCTCTCATCAGATCTTCAT
>NW_007462553.1:0-341 GCF_000475195.1 Diaphorina citri | reverse complement strand
AAATCATGTGTCAAGCAAAGGGTTTTGCCCTCAGCCTTACTAACCTATAGGGTCATTTTAATTTGAATTTATTGCTGCAAATTTTGTAAACAACAAAGTTAAGACATTACCTCATTTCTGACTAAATTAGTTTTTTCTGACGGTTTTTATCATTACCTAAATTAAGGATTCATTTAATGAGCTATAGGCTAGACATTTAATGAGCTATAGGCTAGACATTTAATGAGCTATAGGCTAGACTTTAATTAGCTAGCTCAGGGGTTCTCAACCTTTTAGTAAACACGTACCACTTGAAATTTTCAGAGATTTTGAGGTACCATCTAATATTTATATAATAATAA
>NW_007462552.1:0-341 GCF_000475195.1 Diaphorina citri | reverse complement strand
GGTGTTTGTGTTAGTGTGTCTTTTGTTCCCTTCTTACGTCTAATCTGTTAACTTTTGTATGACTTTTGTGAATATTTCAACTTATTGGAAAACTAATTTAATGTTATCCTTGATTGTGTGAACTTTTTGTTAAACTATTTTTATTAGAACTAGTCCTCCCCCCCTACTTTTACTGCATCTTACCATCCATCAAGGGCTTTTCTTCCCCTACTCTTCTTTATAGGTGATATCCAGTTCTCGGCAATATCCAGTCTCTCATACTTTTCCATCCATTCTCTCACCAAGGCTACCACCACGACCACCCTGTATATCCCTCATGTTTTTTATCCTCTTCCTTCTCG
>NW_007462551.1:0-341 GCF_000475195.1 Diaphorina citri | reverse complement strand
TAATGTTCGTTCTCGGAACGGCTGGCTTTCTCCTATCCTGTCTTGCTTCTCTCTTCGATTTCGGGACGATAAGACCTTGGTAGTTCCCTCTGTGAAACATCTTAAAACAAATATGTTTAGTTACCTATTTATTACCTTTTTCCCTTTTTTAAAGGACTTTTGGTTCCTACTGTAGCAGGATAAACAAGGTTTATAATTTATTTTACAAGGTACCTACCTATCTCCCTTCTAATCATTTACATTGGAATCTCCATTATTTCAACTAATAAGATTTGAAAGATAAAAGAAAACAATGGATTTTGGAGTTGAAATAATGGATTTTGAAATAATCGAGGTTCTAC
>NW_007462550.1:0-341 GCF_000475195.1 Diaphorina citri | reverse complement strand
TATGTTCGCGGATTTCGCGATTATGTTTGCGGATTTCGCGATTATGTTCGCGGGTTTCGCGATTATGTTCGCGGATTTGGCGATTATGTTTGCGGATTTCGATTATGTTCGCGGATTTGGCGATTATGTTCGCGGATTTCGCGATTTTGTTCGCGGATTTGGCGATTATGTTCGCGGATTTCTAGGATTTCGCGATTTTGTTCGCGGATTTCGCGATTATGTTCGCGGATTTCGTGATTATGTTCGCGGATTTGGCAATTTTATTCGCGGATTTTGCGATTATGTTCGCGGATTTCGCGATTATGTTCGCGGATTTCGCGATTATGTTCGCGGATTTGGTG
>NW_007462549.1:0-341 GCF_000475195.1 Diaphorina citri | reverse complement strand
GTTTAGAATGGCCAGGTCAAGTGGATAGCGCAGTGGACTTCGGATCTGGAGGTTTTGAGAGGAAAACAGATTGTCTCTAGAAATGGCCAATATCTTCATCACCCCACATCAGCTATCATCGAACACCGATCACCGATTGTGAATCTGTTAGCGATTTTTTCTCCATATACCGTTCCATGTGTGATCTCTATATATGTAGGTAGGATCTCTATTATACTATTAATAGGTGTGATCTCTGTTAATATGTAGGTAGGATCTCTATCACACAGACAGGATCTCTATGAGAAATTATTAGGTGCGATCTCTATTAGACTGACGACAGAGGAGTGTTAGGCCTAGCT
>NW_007462548.1:0-341 GCF_000475195.1 Diaphorina citri | reverse complement strand
AATATTTTGATAAGTGTTGTAAGTGGATAGAACATAACTTATTGTCATCTGATGGTACATATGCATACCGAGTTTTAGCTCAATCTGCTGGTAATAAAGACTCACTACTCACGCCGGACCTATTGAAACAGGAAAACGCTAGGAAGGAGAAGGAGAAGACTCTTCCTCTTTTTTCTTCCTTTCAGCCGTATGAAACAGACCAGCAGATATAAACTTTCACACCAATCCTGTTTCACAAAAATTGGAATTTAACATGAAACATTGTTTTCTTACCCACATTGTGTGTTTCTTCTGTTATGTTTCATACATGGTTTTCTTACCCACATTGTGATCTGTTCTGT
>NW_007462547.1:0-342 GCF_000475195.1 Diaphorina citri | reverse complement strand
TCACATCACGTGTAGTAGTGTGCAGTGGTTGTCCTGACTGAAACTACCTACAGTAGGTATATAACAGGACGCGTTTCTTTGGTGATAAAATGCATCACTTATTCATCAGTAATGAAAATCGAAAGTGGGAACTTATAGTTGTGCTGGCCAGTGGCCACACTAGCACCGCGTATAGTTTGAGAACGGCTGCTGGTGGTGCATACGTATGCAAATCCTGTTTGGTCTCTGTTCGAGGCAGATTCTCCTCTCTCTCCCACGCTCTTCTAATGTTATTCCTTATGTTAGCCCGCGTGCAGACTAGGGGCCTGTTCAATGAATCAGACACAAGGTAGTCGAGGTGTA
>NW_007462546.1:0-342 GCF_000475195.1 Diaphorina citri | reverse complement strand
GCTCCTACTGGAGATGATCGTTATAAGGTGAGATACCTACTGTTTGTACAACAATTGAATGGAAGAAATTACCCACATAGATAAATTGCTCTACACTAACTTGTATTTAATCCTTGGAACATAAAGTTAAATATTTTATCTTACTGCACCTCCATGGTGATAATTGGGTATATATTATTATGCAATAGGCCCCAACTATTAGGTATGAGGTGCACAGCCAACAGAGGGAGGTAAAGTGTCAATATTCCATGTCTTATTTCTTTCGCTTCTCTTCCCCTCCTGCAGTATTAGTCATGCTTATTACATCAATAATTTTTCTTTTTTCAGTCAGTGCCTGCAAAG
>NW_007462545.1:0-342 GCF_000475195.1 Diaphorina citri | reverse complement strand
TTATCTTGTTGTTTTCCCTTAGTTCCTTTTCTTCCATTATGCTTGCATTTGTATTCCCAGTGAGTCTACTGATCACACGCCACTAGATATCTTTAATAGATATTAAATGACGCTTTTCTGATTTCATGTGATTTCATGATTGTCTGTCTTCATATAGTCCTCAATGAAAAATACCCCAGACTCTTATTTACGACATACCTATGTAATATGTTACGATTGTAATTAGTATTCCCATCATGCCTCCTGTATTACTTATTATATTATTAACTGACAATGAGGAAGCTGGAAAAATATTCAGTAATTATTTTATAAACGTAGGCAAAAACATTGCAAATTCAATCA
>NW_007462544.1:0-342 GCF_000475195.1 Diaphorina citri | reverse complement strand
GTCATTCCCTTACATCTCGCATTTAACACACGATACATTTGATTGATGAGCTCTACATAATTACCCTGACCCTGCGGACTTGATCGTATGATGTTATTAATAACCGTAGCGGGGGTCTCCATGACATCATATTCCTGGATGAATGCCGTTTTGAAATCTTCCCAGGTCATTTCGGTATGCGCAAAATCCGAAAACCAACCTGCTGCAGCTCCCCTTAAAGCTCTCGCAAGTGATAGTAAAAAATCGCTACCTTTTCTTGGACGGTCACCCAAACAGAAGTCTACGGTTTCTAACCACGTACGAGCGTCTGAGCCGGGCTGAAATTCCAAAAGGCGCACAAAA
>NW_007462543.1:0-342 GCF_000475195.1 Diaphorina citri | reverse complement strand
GTGTGTGTGTGTGTGTGTGTGTGTGTGTGTGTGAGAGAGAGAGAGAAAGGGAGAAGGAGAGAGAAATATTTCTCATGGGAAAAGACAAGATAGAAAAAGGAAGAGGCAGGAGAAGATATCAAACAAAAAGAGAGAGAGAGAGAAAGAAGTTGAAAGAGAATGGAGGAGAGAGTGAGAGATATATAGAGGGGAGAAAAAGAGATAGAGACAGTGGAGAGAGAGAGAGATTGAGAGAGAGTAAGAGAGACAAAGGCGGGAGAGTGTGAGAGAGAGAGAAGCGAAAGAGGATTTTATGGGACTTAGCAAAACCCTCGAGTTAGACAGAGACAAGAAAAAAATAGA
>NW_007462542.1:0-342 GCF_000475195.1 Diaphorina citri | reverse complement strand
TGGTCCGGTTCCACAAAGTCAGTTTAAACTCAGTTTAGTTTAACTCGTAACTCTCGGATTAAATCCGATTGATTGATTTTTAAACATTTCAAAAATTTTAGCCTATTAGATTGCTTAAACCGAGATTAAAACTTGAACGAAGTTTAAACCCACTTTGTGGCCCCGGGGGTTAGGGATTTTATCCCAAATTCTATTTGATTCATATTCTATTTGATTTCAGCTGCAGGCTGCTGCAGATGCACTCTAGCTACAGGAGAAATCAAAGCAGAAATATACCTGCAATATGCACAGTGCATATTATACATTGCATATTTCTGCAGGGTTTCATGCATATTCTATTTG
>NW_007462541.1:0-342 GCF_000475195.1 Diaphorina citri | reverse complement strand
ACAGCGCCGCAGCCAAAAATTGTGAGCTATACAATCTATAGAAACTAAAAATTTTAGGACCGGCCGCAGGCGAAAATTATGGTTTCATCAATTATTTGCGGTAAAAAAAGAGCTGAAAAAAATCTGCGTTTGCCTGAGATCGAACCCATAACTGCGAATATCGGGAACAAACCGCGGATACTGCGCACAAAACGCGAATACCGCGAACAAAACGCGGATACCGCGAAAAAAACCGCGGATACCGCGAACAAACCGCGGATACCACGAACAAACCGCGGATACCGCGAACAAATCGCGGATACCGCGAACAAATCGCGGATACCGCGAACAAATCGCGGATAC
>NW_007462540.1:0-342 GCF_000475195.1 Diaphorina citri | reverse complement strand
CAGTAAAATTGTGAACCAAAATAAAACTAATGAAATGAAAAATGCTGCCACCAAACCCACCCTAAATTAGCCAGGTGGATACAACATAAATGTCTCGTATTCGGGTGGATAAGGCCAGCCACTCACTACCAGGTAGACCTGATCAGGTCCGGCCGTCAGGTCTATCTGATACCTGATGAGCACACGCACGATGAGGTAGTCCTGACAGGCGGACCTGATCAAGCGTACCTGTCAGGTCTACCTGATAGTTAGTGGCTAGTTTAATACTTCGCACTCACCTCTTGGAGCGGCACAAAGTAGGTGGGCCGTTGAGCGTCCCGTAGCAGCCCCGTAGAGGCGATA
>NW_007462539.1:0-342 GCF_000475195.1 Diaphorina citri | reverse complement strand
AAATGAACCACCCGTACCCGAGCGAAGCAGGAATAACAGGATGCCGAGGAAACCGTATCGATTAATATTAGACGACGCGAATAAGCGCATACCATTCTGGAATATCACGAAATGCCAGGCAAAAAAGAAAAAGAACATTCAACGTCGCTATTAGCAGGAAATTAAGGAAAAACTTGGTTGGTGGAGAAAATATTGTACATGTTAGAAGTAATCTTGACAACAGTGTAAACAAAGTCAAGAATGGCTTCCGGAATGATGCTTATCAAAACCTGATAAACGAACACATCTATCAATAACATCACAATAATACTAATCGACAATCTAGGACTAATCAAAATTAAT
>NW_007462538.1:0-342 GCF_000475195.1 Diaphorina citri | reverse complement strand
CTCTTTTTTATGTCTTTATGAAGCATAATTATCTATCCATCGCAGTCCCGGGATTCAGCAAGATCCAACGAAAAAACTAAGTTCGGCTCTTATGGGATAAGCATGGGGCATGTTGTAGATTAAACCATAGACTGCTGTACTATTTAAGCATAGACGTTTCTAATATTTAAGCATAGACGTTTCTACTCTTTAAGCATAGAATTCATGCGGAAACACAAACTAAGCGGCTAATTGCTAGTGAGTAGTGAGACACATCTCTCTGCTGTCACTTGAGAGCTTGAGACCAAGTGTCCATTTGAAACAAAAAACCCTCAGTGGTGTAGTAGTTGGACCAGCCACTTA
>NW_007462537.1:0-342 GCF_000475195.1 Diaphorina citri | reverse complement strand
TTTTTTTCGATGAGTTACAGCGTTTTTTGTAAACATACTTTTCAAGGATTTTTGATGATTTTCATTTATTGCCCTTTTGCACCCAGCTCCTCAATTGTTAAGATCCCTACCAAACAACCAAACTAAGGAGTTAGGTAAGTAGGTACTCTCGTGTTTTTCACCTTTCCGACTTACCTTATCTCATATGATTAACACCATCTGAAATAAATTTATTATCACTTAAACACTGCCAATATCTACGTACCTACCTTCTTTCAGAGTCTGAATCACCATCACGGGTTACACCTTCTGCTAAGTGACAAGGTTGATTTGTTAACAGGTAGGAACCTGGTTAGAGTGGCT
>NW_007462536.1:0-342 GCF_000475195.1 Diaphorina citri | reverse complement strand
AACATCACACGACTTTCCTTATCCTATTGAATGATGCTTATTTGAGTGTTCTTTTACCCTAACTTTTACAATACCTCTGACTCTTGTGTTGCATCGTTGTCACATTTGTAAACTACATACCAAAGTTCAAGTCTCTAGCTTATACAGTTCCCGAGATATTGTTAAATAAATTACACCGAAAACCGCCAAAAAGCGGTAAAATGCCGCCAACCATTGCACCGGTCTTAACCAAAAGTTTTGTGTCGCATTCTTGTCACATTTGAGAGCTACATACCAAATTTCAAGTCTCTAGCTCTTACCGTTCTCAAGATATTTTGTTTACAGACAGACACACACACGGAC
>NW_007462535.1:0-342 GCF_000475195.1 Diaphorina citri | reverse complement strand
TAGAGGTAAATATAGGCTTGTATACAAAATTTCAGGATTCTAAATCCATCGGTTCAAAAATTAAGGTGGGGGGGACTTTATGAATGCACTGTATATAGATAACCAGCAATTTATTAAGTAGGTCAGTAAGTACATAGCTTGTAGATAACCCAGCAATTATGATGTACATAGATACCTACATACAAGCTTGCATTTATTTTTAGCAATACAAACAGGAGGAAAAACATTTAATTTGTACATTATGTATCTACCTACTCATTTTGTACATATAAAACTACTCATTTTATGATATGTATGTACTCATTTTATTTATATGTATGTAGGTATGTATTCCTTTTATCC
>NW_007462534.1:0-342 GCF_000475195.1 Diaphorina citri | reverse complement strand
ATTTTAATCATCTCCTCAACCGTCCTCACGAGGGTCTGAGAGCATCCGGAAAGAGCCTGCATAATATGTGATATCTGGGTGATTGTCTGAGTCTGGGCCCAGACTCAGACAATCACCTAGATATCAAACCGCTATATGACCACAATCTCCTCATTTGTCCTCAACTTGAAACCACCTGCACTGCTGGTGAACAAACGCTCCGTACATGTGGCTGAACACTGGAAAAATGAAATTCAATTTGGGATTCCGGACTAACCTCAGTGGTTAACCCCACACACAAAAAGCCCAAACTGAGGCTTAGGTGTAGGGGCTGGCCAGCCCCAAAGGACGGGTTGAGCTTCT
>NW_007462533.1:0-342 GCF_000475195.1 Diaphorina citri | reverse complement strand
GCTAGTAAGGAGAAGAAGGAGACTTCCTCGCAGGTTATATCGGTCCTCTTCCAGTGAAACTGAGGACGTGCGAGATAGACGTTCGCGTTTTAGTTCCCCTCGTCGGCGTGACCCAGAGATATTTAAATGGCGTTTATGCTTTACAGGAGATGATGATAAGCAGTCTCTTCAAGCTTTCCTTGAACAGGTCGAAGACCGCCGGGTCAGCCGGGGTGTACCCAGAAGTGCGTTGTTCGCTGGGGCTAGTGAACTTCTAGGGGGGACCGCGCTCGCTTGGTACCGCAGCCACCGAAAGGATCTGCAATCCTGGGAGGATCTAGTAGTACAACTAAGGGAAGCTTT
>NW_007462532.1:0-342 GCF_000475195.1 Diaphorina citri | reverse complement strand
TGTTAGCCCTCCATGTTCTACATACATAATTCTATATCTACATAATTATATACTTACCTATATACCTACGAGTATGTAACTATAGGTAGTCTTCCATTACTCCATATATTACTCTTAAACTACCTTCTCTATACAATATTCAGGCTTAGCCCTCTCTGGAACAAGGTTGGTAGAGCTAATTTTTAGTGGAGATGCCAAAATACCAAATAAGCGCTGGGAATTGAAGGGAGGGAGGGAGAGAAAGAAAGAAAGAAAGAGAGAGAAAGAGAGGGAAGGAGGGAGATATTTCAGTGATCAGTGGATGGATGTGCCAAAAAATACCACATAATTAAATGACGGAAG
>NW_007462531.1:0-342 GCF_000475195.1 Diaphorina citri | reverse complement strand
TGAAGAAGAAAAAGAAGCTAGAAAAATTACAAAGAAGAAAAAATAAACAGGAAGAAATAGGAGGAAGAAGAAACAAGAGAGAAAAAAAGGAGGAGGAAAAGAAGATAAACACGAAGAAGAAGAAGGACTAGAAGAAGAAGAAAAGGAAGAAGAAGGAGGAGGAGAAGAAGAAACAAAGGAGAAAGGAGAAGGAGGAGGAAAAGAAGATAAACACGAAGAAGAAGGAGGAGGAGAAGAAGAAGAAGGAGGAGGAGAAAAAGAAGAAACAAAAGAGAAAGGAGGAGGAAAAGAAGATAAACACGAAGAAGAAGGAGGAGAAGAAGAAGAAGAAGAGGAAGAAGA
>NW_007462530.1:0-342 GCF_000475195.1 Diaphorina citri | reverse complement strand
TTGTTTTGTTTATGACATAGAAAATGTTTGTAAGTACACGGATCAATGTAAATACACATTTTCTTAAGCAGAAATTTGTTTGAGGGAGTACCTCCCACCTACTGCACTATAATAGGTAATTTAAAAACGAAAAGGTGCTGATTCATCTCTTTTTTAAAATCCCAGGCAAAAGTACCTATGTACGTAGAATAGGTATGTATTAGGTATAACTAGGTACCTATGTAGTATTGTAGTATAAGTAGGTATCAGATGTGCTAACTAAGGAATTTTAATTGTGTTAAGCATAAATGCTTGTCACAAATGTCGTTCCCTGCTCAATGCACTACGCTAAATTCAGTACTG
>NW_007462529.1:0-342 GCF_000475195.1 Diaphorina citri | reverse complement strand
CCCCCCCCTCCTCCCCCCCCAACTTTTCAGAAATGCAGTCCGATCGAATTTACTTCCATTTTCATTGTACTTACATATATGTACACAACCAACATACTTACTTACATACATACACACAAAAAAATACAAACTTACATTTAGGTAAGTTTTTTGCAAATCTCAAAAAGCTCCGCGGGCCACGAAAATGGTCTGGCGGGCCAATTGTGGCCCGCGGGCCGCTAGTTGGAAACCCCTGTAATAGGTACTTAAATGTACCAATGTTTGAACTATCTGTTTCATTCCTTCAAATAAATTTAGAAAAAAAAAAAAAAAAAAAAAAAAAAAAAAAAAAAAAAAAAAACA
>NW_007462528.1:0-342 GCF_000475195.1 Diaphorina citri | reverse complement strand
AATAGCCCAAATTTGGTATTATTGATCAATAATACACTATAACAAGTACCTATTAATATACTATAATAAGTACCTACATATTACAATAATATACTATAATACATTCCTATCTATGTTTTATGTTAAAGTACATAAAATATGTACCACACATACTATACATATTTTATGTATTTGTAAATTAGTCCATGTTTGAACAAGCCGTATAATAAAGCGAACATTCAAAATGAATGGGCCAGAGAGGGAGAGAGAGAGAGCGAGAGAGAAAGAGAGGGAGGGAGAGAGAGAGAGAGAAAGAGAGAGAGAGGAGAGAGAGAGAAAGAGAAAGAAAGGAGTGTGAGAGAG
>NW_007462527.1:0-342 GCF_000475195.1 Diaphorina citri | reverse complement strand
AACAGGTAATAGTTGAATCTGAACACACCTCTCATAGCAGAGAACCATATCTAGTCCTGGTACAATCTGAACAGGTAACAGTTGAATCTGAACACACCTTTGATAGCAGAGAAACATATCTAGTCCTGGTACAATCTGAACATGTAATAGTTGAATCTGAACACACCTCTGATAACAGAGAACAATATCTAGTCCTGGTACAATCTGAACAGGTAATAGCTGAATCTGAACACACCTCTCATAGCAGAGAACCATATCTAGTCCTGGTACAATCTGAACATGTAATAGTTGAATCTGAACACACATCTGATAGCAGAGAACCATATCTAGTCCTGGTACAAT
>NW_007462526.1:0-342 GCF_000475195.1 Diaphorina citri | reverse complement strand
CCAAAAAATGTACCTGTCTGAAGTACCTGAAAATTAGGTACAGGTAAAGTCACTTCTACAAAGAAAGAAAAAAAAAAATACCTTGGTATCAGTTGAATAATTATTTAATAATTGACTGATAACCTATGCACCTAGGTACAAGGTACATCACAACACTGCCAATAAAACAAGGTTTGAATCCCAACCTGTTCATTAAAATTATTGGTCCCTTTGTAAAACAGTTTTTACTGTGCTAGGTAGATATCACAATTATTTTTTTTTTTTTGAACTTTCGGTCAATTACAACATAACTTTACAGTTTGGTAGGTACTTACCCCCAGGAACTTTCTTAGCTTTCTTGGA
>NW_007462525.1:0-342 GCF_000475195.1 Diaphorina citri | reverse complement strand
CACTCCTCAAACTCAGCTATTTTTAAGAGGTTTGATAGAGGAAACTGTATGAGGCGAAGTAGAGCTGACCCTAACAGTGGACACTGATGTAGGATTAAAGCAAGGGAGATATATATAGAGGAAACTGTAACCGCTAGCGTCTTATCGTCCCGAAATCGAAGAAAGTCAAAGAAGCATTAACAGGATAGGAGAAAGCCAGCCGTTCCGAGAACGAACATTATCTGTTTAGGACTTTAGGATAAAGTTCACCCCGAGCGGAAGTCGAACACACAATCTAGCCCTTACAAGACAGGGGCTCTACCCTTCGAGGGTAGCTTGAAGATAACTAGGCTGTCTGTCGTT
>NW_007462524.1:0-342 GCF_000475195.1 Diaphorina citri | reverse complement strand
ATAAAAAAAAAAAAATAAATAATAATAAATAAATAAAAATAAATATGTAATGGCGGACAAAACCAAATTTTGGATTTTGACCTCAAGGTACTAAAGTACTGAATTTTTTCAATGTACGGAGTGTGTTTAGAACTCAGTAGTAATGATAGGTACACATCAGTCTAGGTATGAGAACGCTGTACTTATTGTGATGGTGGTGGGGTGTGGGGATACCTACGTGAGATTAAATCCGAGTGCCCAAGGGGTACCCGGGCAAAAAAAGGTTGACAACCGCTGTTGTAGACACGAGGAAACTTTAGCTATTGGAAACTTAACCTTTGGGATGGGTGAGGTAAGGGGGGG
>NW_007462523.1:0-342 GCF_000475195.1 Diaphorina citri | reverse complement strand
GAAAAATTCCGTTGGTCCTCATTTTTCCTGCTCTATGACTTTGAAACATCACCCAAGTAAGCGCAACAGATCTATTGTGTTGAATCCAGTATTTAGTGAATCCATTGTGATTTAACACGTTTATAGGTATGTTTTTATACAACTTGAGGCCTGAGATCTTTGTCTGTGTTGTTTGGGTTAAATCTTGTAGCTATCTAACTTTTATTCCACTTTTTCTAGATCGCCTTAACGGCCCGGGCAATCGACTTGAAACAATTCCCAAGTACCTTTTTCTTTGATTTTCGAGTTTCGGCTTGAAAAAAATTTCAGGGGAAATCAGGCCCATATACACAGAATCATTTT
>NW_007462522.1:0-342 GCF_000475195.1 Diaphorina citri | reverse complement strand
CGATCGACCAGTTGGGCAGCCCTGATCGATACAATTGGTTTGGTTGGGTAGAAGTGTTCATATTTCTTTTGTTAAATTGTTATCGCGGGAGGGCGTGGTTTTGGTAACTTTGTATATCAAGTGGTTTAAGATATTGGTAGATTGGTTCGACGGTCATTACTTTCACCGTTGTCTGAATTTGCCAAGTGATTGGATATGGATTTTCGACAAGAACTCATTTGTAGGGGTCGAGTGGATTGGAACACATCACATGCCTTCATTTGACTCCATTTGTCTAGGTTTTTATTGCCCTTGGGATCAATTTATTTCCTCTGAAAATAACTTTTAATCGAGAAAGGACAT
>NW_007462521.1:0-342 GCF_000475195.1 Diaphorina citri | reverse complement strand
ATGATGTCCTGCTCTCTTCGTTTTCGGGATGATAAGACCTCTATTGTTACAGTTCCATGTATGAAACCTTCAGAAAAACGAGGATTATTGTTGAACTTTTTTACTACGGACCCACAAAATCCCTATTTATCATCAGACCTCCTTCCTATCTTTTCTTCTAATTTTGAGCATTAAAAAATACGTTAAAATAATCCTAGAATGGGCTTATTTTCCCATTGAAATTAACTATTTTATTTCCCTCTCAGAAAAAAGGACATTAGAGCTGAAAGGGCATTTACTTGATAAATAATATACTTTCTTACATACATCACAGAGCGAAAAATAAATGAGACAAAACTTTTT
>NW_007462520.1:0-342 GCF_000475195.1 Diaphorina citri | reverse complement strand
ACCTACTAATTTACGTGAAACCTTATACACCAGATATGTTCTTAGAAAGAATAATACGAACTTAGAAAGAATATAGGAAGGATATAAAACTGAAAATACATAGCCGAATAGACTGGGTGAAACTAAGACAGTAGTCCTTTATCCCAAGGAGGAAAAGGGGCTCTCAGTCGCATTCGGGGAGTAGACAGTTGGCCAGCCTAGTTTGCTTAGAGCTCAGAGGATAGCGCACTTGCCTTGTAAGCGGTAGATTACAGGTACGGTTCCCGCTCCCGGCGAAGTATAGGTATCCTAAACAGATAAGGTTCGGTCTCGGAGCGGGTGGCTTCTTCCTGTCATGCCCTC
>NW_007462519.1:0-342 GCF_000475195.1 Diaphorina citri | reverse complement strand
CACCTCACACACTTATCATCACATCACACACTTATCATCACATCACATCATACTTATCACCACATCACATTATACCTGTTATCACTAATAACGTACCTAATAACTTATAACTTATGTACCCTAATATGAAAATAGTGCTTCCATACCTATATCTCGATGTTGACTCTTTCATCTACCTACCTATGTGTGAGTGTGCGTGCAAGCCCAATGAATTCTATTCCCATATCTAGTCTATGTATATTATTTTACCTATGTATATTATTTATTTCTGTTTGTGTTTCATGTTCTCGATATTTCATGTTCCTATAGTTTTCTATTCCAATAGGGTGGGCACCTAGAATA
>NW_007462518.1:0-342 GCF_000475195.1 Diaphorina citri | reverse complement strand
ACGCCATCTTCATATGAAATTTTAGCTCTTTGAACTCATTTTTTGTTTGTATTTCCTGACTCCAGAATCGGTTGATTTGACAAAGGCAATGACTTTCAGGGGTCAAGTACACTCCATCTGGTCAACAGTCTAGGTTTACCTTGCCTTTAGGTCAATTTAATTAAACCATTTACTGATGAAAATTTGCAATAAAACAATAAGTTGGCAAATAGACTTTTTTTAATTAACCATTGGCAATTCATCCAAACTTTTTTCAAGGTGTCAATGCCACTGCTGTCCACACAACTCGAATCCATCACGACGGAGTTGTGCGATCAAAACCGAACCTACCTGACGGAAGAG
>NW_007462517.1:0-342 GCF_000475195.1 Diaphorina citri | reverse complement strand
AACGGCCAGGTACCTAACTATCTAACTATCAAGAAGTGAGAGGTGGTAATTGTGTGCAGCTCACTCTTGCAGCTTGAAACATACGTTAAGTTGTTAATTTATGGTAAATAGATCAATTATGTGACCAATACCCCATGTTTTCTATGGCTGACGTGACATTGGATTGCGGAAAGTAAACATATCCAGAGGGACATTCCAAAAGGAATAATTTTTACTTTACAGTTAACACTGTGTACTAAACACAACGCACATGTACCTATTAGGTACAGAGGAAAACATTCCATGTCTGGGTTTTTAATACCATTAGGGTTACAGGGTCGAGTATGTTAATAATATTTATGT
>NW_007462516.1:0-342 GCF_000475195.1 Diaphorina citri | reverse complement strand
CAATGACACTTCATGCTGATTCTATGGTTTAGCACAGGCGCCATTTCAGTTTCTAAAAGGGAACCGCATCCCTTTTCCTAAAATCACCCGAAAGGCAAATTACAAATCTTCATCAATCAGTAAATTGTTTCTACTAAATTGATCCGAAGGGCGAGGTAAACCTAGAACCTAGACCCTTGACAAATGGAGTGTGTCCGAAGGCATGTGATGTATTCCAATCGACTCGACCCCAAATACACCTGTTGATGCAAGAAGAGCCCGTTATTGGAGTCATTCCATTTGCCCTGTGATCACCCCTGTACCTACAGCATAGCAACATACCAGAGTATAACAAGTTAGTTG
>NW_007462515.1:0-342 GCF_000475195.1 Diaphorina citri | reverse complement strand
GAGTACAAATTTTTGTCGATGGTGGGATTTGAACCCGGGACCTTCTGCATGGCAAGCAAGCGCGTTACCACTGGACCATAAATAGCTTTTAGGTGATATTTTACGGGGCAGGGTTTAAATCACGTTCTATTACATTAAAGTGTAAGGAACCTATGAATTTAGTATGTAATTGGAAAGCATCTATAGGAATCTCTAAAATAATATTTTCAAAATTGGGAAAGAGGTGGAAATATCGGTTAGGATCGCTGTGTAAACTGCCCCATGTTTTTTCCACAAATTGATTGTTAATCTTGGACGGAGAATACTTAACACTCTCTTCATTACTGTAAATATGAGAAAGCA
>NW_007462514.1:0-342 GCF_000475195.1 Diaphorina citri | reverse complement strand
ATTTTTTAGCCTGTAGTTTATTCGATCGTGATTAGAGAAAATCAGTACCTATGTACCTACCTAATTTGTTTAATATTCTCAGTTTATTATCATCAGAGACAACCACAATATGACGTTTATTTTTCCAAAATATGACTCTAAAAATATGACCTATGACCTTTATTTTCCTCAAATATGACATTTATTTTCCAAAAATATGACCTTTTCCGTAAAATAAAATAAAAAAAAAACTTTATTTTTAACGAAAGAGTAGGTAAATGAGCTTTATTTTTTTTATTTGTTGTATAACAGGATCAAGTGTGCTGCTATGTTGTCGACAGTAAAATTTAGTCTCCTGTCACT
>NW_007462513.1:0-342 GCF_000475195.1 Diaphorina citri | reverse complement strand
AGAAGAAGAAGAAGAAGAAGAAGAAGAAGAAGAAGAAGAAGAAGAAGAAGAAGAAGAAGAAGACGAAGACGTAAAAGAAGAAAAGATGAGGGGATAGAAGGAGAAGAAATTTTAATAAAATTTGAATCGAATGGAGAGAAAAAAAAGTAGAGGAAACATCAAGAAAGGAAAACAGAAATAATAATAATAAAAAAAATGTACAAAAATATTTTTAAAAAAATATAGGTAAGCAAATGAAAAGTTGAAAATGAAGAAGAGATACATGATATGAAATAAAGAAATATGAATGAAAGAAAAGTAAGAAATAGAAATAGACACAGAGAGAGAGAGAGAGAGAGAGAG
>NW_007462512.1:0-342 GCF_000475195.1 Diaphorina citri | reverse complement strand
TTGTTTTCAGAAGAAGAAAAAAAGTAGGAAGAAAGTAGGTACCTTACCTATTTACAATATTTATCTACCTATTTACATTTATCTACCTATTTACAATAACTTACTACAAATCTATCTCCTATCTGTCTTCAGGGTCCAAACAATATATTATGTTTGCTATCAAGACAAATTCTTTCATATTAAACCATTTCTCCTTGTTATCATTGAGGTGCAAGGTTCACAAACTATACTTCATAGTGTCGCTCAATACTATAGGTACCTACACTTGGTCAGATATCTTAGTACCTACCTATGACCTTGGGTTGCACTTACCTATGTTCTGGTGAATCATTAAGGATACCA
>NW_007462511.1:0-342 GCF_000475195.1 Diaphorina citri | reverse complement strand
AGTGGCATATCAGGACATCCAGGAAAAGTACAATGCCTGGCCTTTCATTCGACCTTTACTCTACATGTCTACCCTCAAAAACGATTTTATATTCTGCTGTGTAGTTGGATAATACAAGGTACTTTCGGAGTAATCCTGACCAAGTCGAATCCCACAAACAAATCCGCAGTCCTCAACCTTTACTCCAACACACAGAATAAAGGTCATATCCTTTTTCAATATTTGCTGCTCGTATAGAGTAAATAATGAAGAATAAGAAGAGGAGATTCGTTCCTGGAACAGGGCACAGTCCTTACAATCTTACAAACGGTATATCACCTGCAAGGATATTGAAGAAGCACG
>NW_007462510.1:0-342 GCF_000475195.1 Diaphorina citri | reverse complement strand
TTACATCTTTCTACAATTTTTTTTTTCGACTTCAAGTCAAATTTAAATTCTTATCACACTCTTTTTATATGGTTTCACCGGTTTTTATACAAATACGCGACGTTGCCAGCTCAGTAGAGTCTGCCTGGGGGAGGTGCTTCTCTCGCGGAGAGCAGCTCTCCTAGTAATGGGCCTACGAAGGGGCGGGGGGGCTGCCCCCCTAGAAATTTTCAAAAAGTATGCAACCTTGAAGGGGCTAGACACAAAGTTTGAAAAAAATCGCCCGCGGCGCTGAAAATTTTACTTTTGGTGAGATTGTAGACCAAAGTTTTCAAAAATTTCGCCTGCGGCGCTCTAATTTAT
>NW_007462509.1:0-342 GCF_000475195.1 Diaphorina citri | reverse complement strand
AGGATAGTCTGGTCAGCTTGTAACTTTTTTTTTTTTGAAAGTTGTAGAGAAAAAAAAAGTAGGTATAGGTACATTTTAATTTGTATTTTTCTCACACCATATTTCTCTTTTTCTCCGTCTTTCTCCCTCACTGACTACTTACATAGTTTACTTTTACTTTTTCTTCCGCTATAGCTACCTTGTTTTATTACAATTCCGGTAGGGACATAATTTTAATGTAAGTTTATAAGCAAGGATATTAATTTTTTAAAGATGGAAAAAATTTATAGTCAGGAATTAAAAAAAAGGAAATTTATGCAAAATTTGAAATTGTCATTTTTTGCTCGAATGAGTTAGAACCTG
>NW_007462508.1:0-342 GCF_000475195.1 Diaphorina citri | reverse complement strand
TTCTCCTTCTCCTCCTTCTCCTCCTCCTCCTCTTTCTTGTTCAAGTTCTTCTCTTCCTCCTTCTTCTCCTTCTCCTCCTTCTCCTCCTCCTCCTCTTTCTTGTTCAAGTTCTTCTCTTCCTCCTTCTTCTCCTTCTCCTCCGCTTTCTCCTCCTCCTCTTTCTCCTCCTCTTCCTTGTTCAAGTTCTTCTCTTCCTCTTCCTCCTCCTCTTCCTCCTTTATCTTCTTGCGTTTTGTTTTTCCCCTTCTCCCCCTCTTATTTTTATTTTTTTGTCTCGCACAACTTTTCCAGTTACTATTTTTAATAACGCTAAACGTTAAGTTGGCGGATTTGTTTCTTTTT
>NW_007462507.1:0-342 GCF_000475195.1 Diaphorina citri | reverse complement strand
GAACGGCACTAGCACACCCACCGTACCGCTTACAGTGGTGTAGATCAGACATTCTGAACCGCCTTCTATCAGAGTGGATTTCTGTAAGGACAAACAAGACGCGAGATATAGCAATTAGACCAAGTGTGAGGCCACAATTACCCCAACCCACCCTAGTCGGGATAGAGACAGATCATATATAAGAGTGCACGCAGCTACATGTATATTTTTTGTTCAGAGAGATCTAACTGTATCAGGGTTGGTCAGATAGGAGCGAAAGACATAAATGCTATAGTAATAATAATCATATGAGTCTCATGTGAACTATGAAGTCATCATTCCAACCCTGAACCCTCTGGACTA
>NW_007462506.1:0-342 GCF_000475195.1 Diaphorina citri | reverse complement strand
TTGGAAACCATTATCCACTCAAAAGAATGTGCTCATGCAAATTCAAAGTATTCAAACGAGTTGCAGAATAGTACTAATCTACTAATTCTAATTCACAAGCCAATAAAATCCTTTTTGTTCAGCTCTCATTAATTGTTTATTATTCAGTACACTAGTAATAATATACATTGTGTGCATTTATCATTTATTCGTGAGCATATTCACAATTTCCATCTCTCATGAAGCTTTAGAAGGTATAGCACATGAATAAACTCTGCTGCCTGCTGCTTTGGATGTTGTTGGAACATACGAATAACAAAAGAGTAGAAGAAGAAAACACAGATGTAACCAACACTTCTCCCA
>NW_007462505.1:0-342 GCF_000475195.1 Diaphorina citri | reverse complement strand
TTCTTTCTTTTTTGTTATTAATTTATTATTTTGTAATTGTTTTTTCCTCTCTTCTTTTGTTAATCTTGTTGTTCTGTAGGTATATATTTATTGTACCTATACTTTTGTAAATATTCCAAATGAAAAGAGTTAAATAATAATAATAATAATAATAAGATTTCGGGTTCGAGTCTCACAAGCGACGAAAATTTGCACTTTCGGTTGCAAGTGCAAATTTGTGTTAAAGGTGTTCTTTTGTTGACCAAAGCGTCAAAAAAGAAGTTGTTTGCGGCATGTGAGAAGCAGTAGCGTTTTAATTGCTCATGTTAGCAGGCTTTTCTGCCTCGCCATTTCACTCGGATT
>NW_007462504.1:0-342 GCF_000475195.1 Diaphorina citri | reverse complement strand
ATTAATAATATTGTTATTATTTCATTTATTTATTTATTTAAATAAAATACAAAAGGAATTTTTCCTAAGCTGAATTATTCAGCTATGCTCTACTTTTATATAGTGACAGTCTCTACTTTCTATTCTAGTATTCTTTATACGTTTCCTGAGATTTCTAACAATTCCTTTATTTTTTCTTCTTTAATATTCCTTTGCCGACCTCATTGGTGTAGTGGTAAGCGCACTGCATTTCAGATCTGGAGGTCTGTAATTCGAGTCCAGGCTGTCCAGGTCATGTCAAAAATTTTCATGATTCCATTTGCAACAAAATACCTACCTAAAATAGAGGGATTGAGGTTTGAC
>NW_007462503.1:0-342 GCF_000475195.1 Diaphorina citri | reverse complement strand
TTGTTAATGGTTCACAAATAAAAGGGAAATTTGTTGACACAGGGAAGTATCGAACCCGCAACTTTTCAACTGTAAGTCAGAGAGTGCTAAAAGTAGCACCATTCGATTCGGCGTAAAAAAATCACATGGGATTAACTATTCACATGCTTACTTTTTTTTTTTTTTTCAATAAATCATTTTTTATTTATTTTTAAACATATACAATCATTCTCTATTACTGATTTTACTCCTTGTCTAAACTGTAGACATAATTGTCTACAATTCACTTGTTAATGATTCACAAATAAAAGGGAAATTTGTTGACACAGGGGAGTATCGAACCCGCAACTTCTCAACTGTAAG
>NW_007462502.1:0-342 GCF_000475195.1 Diaphorina citri | reverse complement strand
TTCATGTTGATAGACCTCGTGACAGAAGTAAATCCTTGAATGTTCTAGCCTTTTTCTAGCCCTCGCCTCGCTCAGACTTGGTGAAGACAATAATATATGGGGAAGTTAAAGTAACAGACTATAGAGTTATACATATAGAGGAAGCCGATAGCTTAATTGTCGCCGCGCGCCTTATGCCCCGTGTGGAGAGTAAACCCCCCTCACTTAAAACATGAGTAATACCTACCTGTAAATCCTGTAATACAGACGATAAACCCCTATCAGACAAATTACTATGAAGAATTCGCAATGCTAACTTCTAGTTGAAGTTCTGCTACGGGTTTTGCCACTTTGTGGTCGAGT
>NW_007462501.1:0-342 GCF_000475195.1 Diaphorina citri | reverse complement strand
AAATGGTGACAGGGTGCCACAAGTTTAGGGTGGAAGAACTCTATTATTGGGTTACTTCCCCTGATTCAGGCTGTTGGAATGCTATATTATAGTGTCGAGCTTCCTGATATAGAGTTCAATATTAGAGTACCGGAACCCAGTCACCCGATTAGGCTTCCGGCACCCTAGTTTTTTTCTCAGTGATGGTTATGAGGACGTTTTTCATACCAATTTCGAGGATTCCTATTTTACCCTCTCTGAGCTACTGACATAATGATAGCCATCAGTTTAATGTTTACAATCGTGTTTCGAATTCAATTTTAACTTAGAAACACCACTTTTAATCAATGCAGTTGTTGTATT
>NW_007462500.1:0-342 GCF_000475195.1 Diaphorina citri | reverse complement strand
CAATTTGATGTTTACAATATCACTTAGAGAGCAGACAAATAGATCAAGGCCCACATCACTTGCTTTATTCCCCATGGATCACTTGCTTTATTCCCCATTATTTTAAACTAGGGTCATTTGGACTGCGCCAACAACTTGGAACGGCCTGGGTATTGTGTGTTCTAATGTTAATGTTGCGTCTTTTAATAGGTATAACTGATTTGTATGATCTTTTTTCTTTCAAACCTGGTCTACTTTTGTGCCCCAAGACAGGCATTCAATCCATTTTCTTCCATTAGTTGTAGTTTTTCCTTTACAACTACCCGAAAACGGCTACTTGGAGTACTTGGTCTGTGGCGTATA
>NW_007462499.1:0-342 GCF_000475195.1 Diaphorina citri | reverse complement strand
TTTTTCTTGGAAAAATAAAACAAGGATAATAATAGAACACGAAAGTTTATACTTGAGTATGATAATTGTATCGTCCTGATGTCTCTCGTCTAAGCCACCTTCCTGTGCCATGAATTTCTGAAAAATCAAAACCAATCTCACAGAACTCAACACACTCGTGGGCTCAAAGTTATCCTTTTCCCAGTTTTCTGAGCTAATAACTTTCCTAAAGTTTGCAGAGGGAAAAATATTTCGACGTCCCTACATCCCTGCCAAGGCTACACCTCCATGTTTTCCGAAAGACCTATTTTGTTGGAAAATTTCATAAAGACTTCTTTTCTAATGTGAAGTTTATCGGGTGAG
>NW_007462498.1:0-342 GCF_000475195.1 Diaphorina citri | reverse complement strand
AGAAGGTCCCGGGTTCGATGCCCACAGTCGACAAAAGTTTGTACTCGCTTTTCGATTGCAAACATTCCAACGGGCTACATTCTCGTGTTCTTCTGTTGACCCAGGACCTGAATGGGAAGTAGGTATCATGTCTCTTATCGCCCATCTCTTGAGGGGCATACTACAGGATGGGCATGCTATGACACAGACCACGCGTCTAATGTACCAGTTGTTTCATTGCTACGAAAAAAATTCATAATGGGAAAACACAAGCAATTTATCAAATATGTTCAACACGAAGAAAAGTTTCTCATATTTTGAGTCCATCATGAGTATCCCATTGGGATTAGGAATGTGTGACAC
>NW_007462497.1:0-342 GCF_000475195.1 Diaphorina citri | reverse complement strand
TGGGAAAATTAATTTCATTGGGTAGGTAAGTTTTCTCTTCATCTTTTTTACATTATTACCTACTTCTTGAGAAAAATGTCTGATCTGAATTTATTACCAGTGGAGCTCACAATTTTGGCATCGGTGCAAACCAAAACAAGACATCTATAAAGGTGTGTCCAAACATAGTCAACCGCGGAAAAACTATTTTATCGAGGCAGTGTGGACGGTTCTGTCGACATCTATCGACGGTCGGTCGATTATGTGTGGACACACCTTAAAAAGACAACAAAATTATTTGGAGGAAAACACAAATTAAAAGACAAGTGAAAAATTGCACGACAAAGACATTTGCCTAAGAAT
>NW_007462496.1:0-342 GCF_000475195.1 Diaphorina citri | reverse complement strand
AAATAATTTGGGTAAGTACCAAGGATAAATATAATATTTATATATACCTTCTTTATACTTATTTTGTGAAAATCAGTCAAACTAGAACTGGATTCTGAAAGCAGACGTCATCAAATTCACAACATACAAGATAGATGCCCGCATCTTCACAAAACATGATAATTATTCTAGTCTGGAAAATAAAAAACATAAAATCAGCTATTTACAATCCCAAGAACATTCTTTAATGTGTGTATTTTTTATTTAAATCGAAATATCTTCATTGTATAGAGGTACATATTAGGTACATACAGGGAGTTTTTGATGTCATGTGTATTAGTACTAAGTACTATTTTATTGGTA
>NW_007462495.1:0-342 GCF_000475195.1 Diaphorina citri | reverse complement strand
ATTATTCTACAACTGCCTACTAAGAAGATAATGATAATGTAGGTACCTACATGAAAATCATTTTTCATATTTTTACTTATTTATTTTATTTATTTATTTATTTTTTCAACTATAAAATTATGAAAAAAGTAACTATGGCTATCCATAAAATATTTTTAAATGATGAAACTATGTACAAAAAAAATGACCACGGTGGGATTCGAACCCCCACCCCATCGTCTCAGCAGCACGGTAGAGACCACACTCCATACCGCTCGGACACTTCGACACTTATCTCAGAGCAGCACAAAACTTCCTTATTAAACAACTGGAGCGATAATTTAGAATTTTTCCCCTAAAAGT
>NW_007462494.1:0-342 GCF_000475195.1 Diaphorina citri | reverse complement strand
AAAAAAAAAAAAAAAAAAAAAAAAAAAAAAAAACTCACTGGCGCGGGTGTTAAAACGCTAAACAGTACATAATGTACTAGTTGTGGAACAATACAAGAGGAGGAGGGGGAGGGGTTGATGTTCGCAGCTAAATCTGATATGCCCTGCGCCCTATTCTCCCCCCCCTGTATCTCCTATCCTGTCTGTTAAGTCTGTTCATTCTCCCGCCAGAGTTTGTTTTGACTTGGGATTTCGAAACGAAAATATCGATAACTATGTATCGATAAAAGTGTGGCGCTCACAACAACACTCAACACAAATAAAATCTTACATAGAAAACGCAGGTTCTCGTTTCTCCACAAT
>NW_007462493.1:0-342 GCF_000475195.1 Diaphorina citri | reverse complement strand
TTTTTTTTTTTTTTTTTTTAGCTACATTATCTTAGCTACATCCTTGGTGGGTTATTGCTTTCTAAATATGTTCTCATTTGGTTGTGAAAGAATTCCTGATTAGTTAGACGTTAGACGCTAGGCGAGGGTCTTGACCAAAGTCAAAAGTCAAGTGCTTTACCGCTTTACTCCTTTTGTCGAAATAGTACAAGATTTAGCAGTTCCCTATTCTTCTTTTTTTACTGAGTCTTTAAACATTTCTTTGAAAATTGACTGTTTTTGGCCTTTTGTCACCAAATGGCGCATTACTCAGGGGAAATACGATTTTTAAAAACAAAATCCCGCTCAAGCGGGGTCGATGTT
>NW_007462492.1:0-342 GCF_000475195.1 Diaphorina citri | reverse complement strand
TATTTTTTTAAGTCACGGACTAAGTTTTAGTAACGTAATTAATTTCCAACATTTTTCTTGCTTTCATTTTTATCCCCCACCCTAAAAACTTGGAGCATCGTCAAAGAACTTCCCCAATTATTGTTTTCGCTCCATTTCAGTTCTTGCATGGCTATTTGAGGTCTTCTAGTGGTTAAAACTTGATTGTTAAACTTCTAATGGTTAACCCGCCAAATTGTCCAAATTAGGCAAACACAAACTAATCTAACTTACGAGATATTATGTCTTTCTTTCCACCCTTTGTTTTTGTATATAATTTATAATTTCATGATAACACTATTTTGTACATCAAGGGTGGGGTGG
>NW_007462491.1:0-342 GCF_000475195.1 Diaphorina citri | reverse complement strand
ACAATGTTTCAGGGCCCAATTTCAAATTGACACCAAGGCACAAATTTATCTTAAATAGTGGGAATAATGCCTGCCACTTTCGTTAGGCTGTCCCAGCAGAAACAGTTTCAGACCTAAGTCTTGAACTTTTTCTGCTGCACACATCAATATAGTGTGATAGATCTAGGTCTGTGAGACAACAGTCTGACAGACAGTCTTGGTGTGAGTGGCTGGCATAATATAGGAATGTTAGTTTAGACTTTAGAAGGGTTTGGGATGAAAGAGGAGAATTTCAACATACCAAAAACTGTTGCTGCTGCATATGTTGCATATTGTTATTCAATGCAGGACTATTCATATTAT
>NW_007462490.1:0-342 GCF_000475195.1 Diaphorina citri | reverse complement strand
TGAACCATTCAATTCAAAGCAATTCAAATGATAGTGGTATTTTTCTTGTTCTTCTTCCCATTGTTTTCTTCTTTCTACCGCCTGTACTTCTCGTCTTATTGAGAACTTATTTAAAAATCTGGTGTGAACTTCACACGACTTTCCCCATCCTGTTGAATGATGCTAATTTTGGGTGTTCTTGTTCTTATAGCCAAACTTTTACAATATCTCCAACCATTTAGTTGGTACAGCTGAAAACCGCCAAAAAAACGGTCAAAAACCGCAAAAAAGCGGTCAAAATACCGCCAACCGCAGCACCTATCTCAACCAAACGTTTTGAGTTGCATCCTTGTCACATTTGTA
>NW_007462489.1:0-342 GCF_000475195.1 Diaphorina citri | reverse complement strand
TCTTCCCTCTCGAGGAATATTGTCTTATTTAGAAGCTTAGACGAAAAAAGCGGACCCCGTCTGTACACGGGAAAAGGCAAAGAAAAAGAAGAAGATCTTCTTTAGAAACTGTGCAAAGTCTTTCAGATTCACCACAAAGAACAAAAACTCATGATTTATATGTATTTGATTATCATCATTGCTCCTACACGAAATACTGCTCATTTGAATGATTAAAATTGTCTATATTTTACCTCGTCATGATACTTCTTGTATAGCGTCATAGTCAGAAGGTATAAGGAGCCTGCAATTTTAATTTCAGAAATGCTGAAACAATCAAACAATCATCATCATTATCATCAT
>NW_007462488.1:0-342 GCF_000475195.1 Diaphorina citri | reverse complement strand
TTACCCGGTTATTGAAGATGAGTACTCTAGCTGTTCTGAGAAGGGTAAGTAGATGCTCTCTTATAGGAAATTGGCAAGTTACTTTGATTGTCTCTTTAGCTATAATCTCATACTCACCTAATGAGAATGGCAGTAACTGAAACTGTCCACCAAATGTGAAACCATGTCAAAGGCTCAAAGGGTGTTATTACTTTCATGTCATACCCAACATTAGAGGTTAACATGTACACTCTGAGACAGTAATGTATTAGTAGATGAGACATTAAAAGATCATCAATACAAAGACATAGATGTAAATTTTCTTTCAGGAATGCTTACTCCCAACCATACTCATTACCCAGG
>NW_007462487.1:0-342 GCF_000475195.1 Diaphorina citri | reverse complement strand
TTTTAATGACTTCTTACAGCATTTTCCTATAATACCTCAATTCCCAAAACCTTGGGCATTTGTGCCCACTGGACTATACATATAGGACACCGCTTTTTGGCATAACGGTGGGCGGTAATTCTTCTTTTCCTTCATATATGTTCTTCTGAACACTAAAGGATCTCATATTTCAATTTTCATCAAAATTGGAAACAAAAAGTTTTCCGGGCATATCTGGGTTAAGGAACATGTAAAAAAAGTAAAAAAGTCCAAGGTGAATCACCCTCTTATCAAACAAATAAATCCCTCTTTGGACACTTGAAAAAAAAATTCCTGTCAGTTTCATTTAAAATGTAGCCATTG
>NW_007462486.1:0-342 GCF_000475195.1 Diaphorina citri | reverse complement strand
ATTTATAGCTTGGTTGTTAAAGACACATGACCAAGTTTTGAAAACAAGGATTTCTTATAGGGTTTCCGGACGTATCAAAATGGATTTTCTGAACTGAAATTGACCATGAAGTTAAAGCTGCTTATGTTTAGTCTAATAGTTCACTATTTTAGAGAGATATTACCAAAAATTGTAGAACAAGGTAATCCCACACCATGATTTTTCTTTCCACAAAGGTTCCTTTCTAACTCTTGTTCTTTCAGCAACAATCCATGGAAAGTCGTGGTTTCCTCTAACTACTGATCTAGAAGTCGACTACAAGATTTCCCTGGACCCTATAGACCAAGTCATCGCAATGACGAA
>NW_007462485.1:0-342 GCF_000475195.1 Diaphorina citri | reverse complement strand
TTGATTGAACTCTTCCCTTCTCTCTCTCTCTCTCTCTCTCTCTCTCATTATTTTTTCCCATCTCTCTCTTGATTTCTAAATTCTTCCATCTCTTTCCTTGTTTTCATTCAAAATTCCTACATCCTACATCTTTTTTTTTTCTAATTCTTCTCCTTTTTTCATTCAAAGCTTCAAAGGTTTTACAAAATTTTCTACAACATCGCAGCGTTAGGAAGTCCAGGCAGGCCAATACTTCAGGCGTATACAAACTAAACAAACTTAATAATAATTAAGTAAAACTAAGTAATAATTGAGTATTTATTAACAGCGAAATCTGATAAATGCCTTGGACTTAGATGGTCA
>NW_007462484.1:0-342 GCF_000475195.1 Diaphorina citri | reverse complement strand
CCTTTTCTTCGTTCTCTCTGTTTTTATTTCACTCTATTTTATTAAATTTGTCTTTCTTCTGTACTATGGTACTACGAGTACCTTCATCTTCCTCTCCTCCTTCCTTTCCTTCTTTCATTCTGTATTTCTTCCTTCTCCATTCCCTTTCCTTCGATATTCTCCCAACTTTACTCCTCTGCTTCTCCCCCACTGTCTTTACTCCTGTATTATGGTGCTACCTACATTTTCCTTTCCTCCATCCTTTTTACCTCTTTCCTTTCTCTTCCTTCCATCCTTCTTCCCTCCTGTTTTTCTTCCTTCCTCATTCCTTTTCTTTACCCTCTTCTCTCCCACACCTTCTGT
>NW_007462483.1:0-342 GCF_000475195.1 Diaphorina citri | reverse complement strand
CTTGTTTTCTCTGGACTTCCTTTTTCCTTAGAAAACTTCTCAATAGTAACTTGACATGTTTTTGGGCAGAACCCCTAAGTGTCTTTTAGCATGAGACTGTAGATTTATGGACCAGGATCAAGAACATTGTAATAAATTTGTGAAGAACTTCCTTATCCCTCCATCCAGTCTTTATCCACATACGTATTGGTATAAGTAGGGCCATCGGCTTTAATAAACACCCTTTGTTACTGCCAGATCCCTGGCCAGATCTTTTGTAACATAATCCACAAACGTGACGCATACGCTTCGTCTTCTCTGTTCCAGGTGATTCATTCCATCATTCCGTTCCGGTAGCGACGA
>NW_007462482.1:0-342 GCF_000475195.1 Diaphorina citri | reverse complement strand
AGTTTTTCGGCTCTGTGAGAGACGGATGACAAGATAGGAGAAGCCAGCGGTTCCGAGGGAATCGAACCCGGAACCCAGCGCTTACAAGGCAGATGCGCTACCAACCAAGCTAACTATTTATTTATTCATTTGTACAATTCACGGCTTACAAAACAAAATAAAGAGCCATTAACATGATAGGGGACTTTGAGTCTAGAAGTATAAATTCTTGGGTTAGATTTTCACACAAGTGCTAGTAATGCAGGTCATGAGAAAGTGAACATCATGTGTACTATTGAACTATTTTTCAAAGCAATTAATTCAAACCTTGCTTCCGATTTTATGTAGGAAGCCTTGTTTCTT
>NW_007462481.1:0-342 GCF_000475195.1 Diaphorina citri | reverse complement strand
AAAAATTTTGTTCCTTTTCTTTCCACCTCCATTGTCCTCAGACAGATTTATAGATTTTAGGGTCGCGGAAAACTTATACCTTTGTCAGGGGGGTTGCGACTCAAGAAGGCTGAATGCCGCTGAAGTAACCAATCAATCAGAAGGAAGTAACCAATCAAACGAGGGAAAAATCGTTACTAAAACAATAGAGCTTACTTCTTTCGTTGAAAAACTAGGTAGTAGGTAGATACATAGGTACATAAAAACATCATGTGGATAATGATTTTATTGTATCAGCTTCCGATTTTGGTTTCCTCAAACACGCAGGTTAGCATGATATGTACAAAAGTAGCGCTGAACACG
>NW_007462480.1:0-342 GCF_000475195.1 Diaphorina citri | reverse complement strand
GATTACAGTTATTTTTCGCTCAAGTGATAATGATAAGTGATTATGACATATGTACCTACACGAAAATCAACCCTGTTAACATTAGTAAGTGAGTGAAGCGCTTTTCACCAAGGTTATTAAGTGCCAGGGAGTAAGGGGAAAGGGAATGACAATATACACAAGCCACCAGTGATCAGATTCACCTTCGGAATTAATCAGCAGAGGGTTAAAAACTAAATCAATCAGTAATGAGTTAATAAAGGGAAGTACGTAGGTATATGAGAGGTCTAATTTTATTTTTCATTATTTCTACAACCTGAAATAGGTACATATTAAATTGCCTATATGCAGATCATTTTGAAT
>NW_007462479.1:0-342 GCF_000475195.1 Diaphorina citri | reverse complement strand
AAACGTAAACAAATATGCTGGAACTTCTCTCCGGTTTTAATGACCAAGTAATTAGATTTAAATCAAACGGTGAGACGTTTCAACGTATCAAGCCATGTTGTGACGTCACAGAAGAGGAATGGTAGGAATTTTATGTGCGATTTGAGCTGATAATCAGAAGACCTTAGGATGGTCTCAGTTTTGCAATCACAGATAAATCATAAAGTAAGTAGGCTATAAACTATTAACTGTAATTAATTTTATGTTTCATCATCATCTGTTTCGATCCTAAGATTGGTTTATAGCTCTCCATTCTACTCTATCAGATGTCTTCCTCTTCATGTCTGCATATGTTTCAGACCC
>NW_007462478.1:0-342 GCF_000475195.1 Diaphorina citri | reverse complement strand
AACCCGGGACCTTCTGCATGGCAAGCAAGCGCGTTACCAGTTACCACTGGACCAACCGTGCCCCCATTCACACACTAATCATTCTGTCTTCAGAACCCCAACACCTAAAACGCTGAAATTTGGTAGGAATATTCCCAATATGTTCTCGATGTGCAATAAGAGAGGATTTTGTCGAAATCTAAACCGATCTCGAGTTATGATCAATTTCCCGTGGCGAAGCACGGGCAACCTAACAATAACGAGGCCACGTTTAGCCCAGTGGTTACGCTCTCGATTACCATGCAGAAGGTCCCGGGTCCGATTCTCACCATCGACAGAAATTTTGCACTCATATTTCAATTA
>NW_007462477.1:0-342 GCF_000475195.1 Diaphorina citri | reverse complement strand
AGCGCCACTAAAGTGACCAATTTGATGGATACCTTAGGTTTCAGAGAGATAGGTACACTGTAAGTAAATATACTACTGATGCTAGGTTATACTCCCCTAACAGTAGGCATGAGTATTTCAACAATCTCCAGTCCTGAGTTAATGTTTGACTATGCCTACCATGGATGTCAAGAACTTTAAAGGACTATAAAAATAAAGTTAACTATTAATTGGGCATTAAAAGAACCAGCAGAGTATTTAGAAGGCGATTGTACGTTGATCCTTAAGACCGATTTCAGTGTCATTGGAAATAGGACTCGGTGATCCATGTAATTGGATTTTGTGAAGTTGGCCTCAGGTTTT
>NW_007462476.1:0-342 GCF_000475195.1 Diaphorina citri | reverse complement strand
GAATTTTCATCTACTTGCATCATCAATCTTTTTACACCGCTAATCCCGCCACTGGTCGCTACTCGATCAGAGTAGCCACTCAATTGTCCTCATGAGGCTGAGTGCACACCAATCCCCAAGCACAGAGTCGAAAAAAACTTCGAACCAGGGACCTCCGGTGTGCAAGCCTAGTGTGATACCCACTCGGCCACGGAGGGTGCTCACTTTGATTTATTGCATTTTTTTGCTCTCCCTCTCTTTCTCTCTCCCTCCCTCTCGCTCTCTCTTTCTCTCTCTCTCTCTCTCCTTCTCTCCCTCTCTCTCTCCCTCTCTCCCTCCCTCTCACTCTCTCTTTCGCTCCCT
>NW_007462475.1:0-342 GCF_000475195.1 Diaphorina citri | reverse complement strand
TAAATTTACTTTCATTTTGGCTGCAATTTCCATCACACTTTTCTCCAAATCATCCATAGTCTCTTTATCTCTCTCATTTATTCCAAAAAGTAAGACATTTCTTTTCCTTTTCTCTTTCTCTATGTGATCAATCCTTGTAGCACTTTCTCTAACTTCACCTCTTACTCCCTCAACTTCTTTCAGTATTTTGTCCAGAGAGTCCTTCATATCTTTACTATCCTTTAGAAGCTCTTTTCTCTCCTCTGAGTCTTCTGCTAATCTTTTGTTTATATTATTCATCGTCTCTAGTATGGTTTTGAAATCTTTATTTTCAGACATTTTGTCTTCTCAGTAGAACAACCT
>NW_007462474.1:0-342 GCF_000475195.1 Diaphorina citri | reverse complement strand
TCTCTCTCTCTCTCTCTCTCTCTCTCTCTCTCTCTCTCTCTCTCTCTCTCTCTCTTTCTTTCTTTCTCTCTCTCTCTCCCTCTCTCTTTCTTTCTTTCTCTCTCTCTCCCTCTCTCTTTCTTTCTCTCTCTCTCTCCCTTCCTTCCTTCTAGCTTTCTTTCACACCTGACCTAATCACAAACATGCTGATCGCCACCATCTGGATTAGGCACTCAAATATGAAGAAGACCCATTGTGACATAGTACCCCACACCACTGCCTTCATGTTATTATTATTATTTCTATTGACATAATGTTCTTAAACTGCAGTCACAGATAAGTACACCTTGTTATGTGTGTACC
>NW_007462473.1:0-342 GCF_000475195.1 Diaphorina citri | reverse complement strand
TTCTGGTCTCACATTGGAAGCGTAGACGCGTGACTTTTAGTAGCGCGTGTAGTTGCCTACAAAATCAAAAATATGAAAATCTCTACATATTGAGACTTAGAGTCTAATCCATATATTTTTTTTTTTGGTTTGGTTTTGCAGGCGTCCACGCTTCCAATGTGAGACAGCCTTATGCTGTTAGATCTGTGATGTATGTGTGGGAATGTGGTATGTTTTAACTCTACGGACAGTAGGTCGTTCGCACTGCAATGTGGTATGTTGCTTACCTTCGTAGCGGTAATATTCTATTGCTAGCGGACTCTGATTCTTCATCTGTCAATGGTAATGCGTACAAATACTTGA
>NW_007462472.1:0-342 GCF_000475195.1 Diaphorina citri | reverse complement strand
GAAGAAGAAAAAGAAGTAGAATGAGGAGGAGGAGAAGAAGAAGGAGGAGGAGGAGAAGAAGAAGGAGGAGGAGGAGAAGAAGAAGGAGGAGGAAGAGGAGATGGAGAAGACGAAAAAAAAGAGGAGAAGGAGGAGGAGATGGACAAGAAATCATCACCTCCAGAAATATATATCAAACGGTTCTCTCTTCCACAAGGTCTCCAGGGACGTTTTAATATCATTATCACCACTACCATTTTCTCATCCTTCACATCACTCTATCTCCATTCTTTTCACCTCCTCCAAATCATCAACTATCATCCATTTCTTTTCCATATCACTTTTTACTTTCCTTATCCTATA
>NW_007462471.1:0-342 GCF_000475195.1 Diaphorina citri | reverse complement strand
CAGTACTGAAAATCTAAAACGTGTAAAAGTTGTAAAATTAAAAAATCTAGTGTGAGCATCGCAAGACTTTTTTAGTTTACTGGAAGGCGGTCGAAAACGTGTTTAACGCCAAAAAGCGGTGAAAATTCGTCCCTTTAGGGACATTGAACCCTTTGAGAAACACTCGTTCTCACTTATGGGCATCCGAACTAATTTTTGGACACTTAACCCCTTATATTATTTTATTTTTTTAAGGCTTTATGGCAGGATTCTCACACCTTATAAACTATCGTCAACTTTTGAGAACACTAAGCCAACATTGTGGACACCCATCCTCAAATGTGGACATTCGTCCTCATTTGT
>NW_007462470.1:0-342 GCF_000475195.1 Diaphorina citri | reverse complement strand
GCTGTAGAAAGCAAGTGCTGTCTAGTCTATTCAAATGTAATTGGCGGAAAATACTGAAACACAAAACAAAAGGAGAAAATAAAATGAGATGAGAAGAAATGAGGACAAAGAAACGAAATTCAAAACAAAAGCAGAAATAATACGAAGAAAACTAAAGAATAAAGTGTTGGATTTAAAAAATTAGGTAATTATGTAGAAACTGAGAACAATGTGTGTGGTCAGCTGTGATCAGGCAAGAAATACCGTGAAAATGACGTTATCCCAAAAAAATTGAAAAGAAAATAATGAAAAAAGCAGAGTTGTCCAAGTTTTTGTTCGTTCTCGGAACGGCTAGCTTTCTCC
>NW_007462469.1:0-342 GCF_000475195.1 Diaphorina citri | reverse complement strand
AATATGATATGCTGTGGAAAATAAAACAAAAACCTCCGTACTCCAACAGGCACGAGGTTACGACCTCTGAGGGACTGGTTTTAGCCCGTCAGCTTTAGAGGAAGAAGGATTTATCCCATGGAGGAAGGACTTAGTCCCGTTGGAGGTTTTACCCCATCAGATTTGGTAGAGGGGGGGAGGAGTTACTCTGTTTGTTTTAGAGGAGGAAGGGTTTATCCTGTCAAATTTAGGCGAAAGTAGTTTTAGTGGAAAGAGGGTTTACCCTGTTAGTTTTAGTGGAAAGAGGGTAACCCCCGTCGCATCGCATCGGCTTTAGTAGAGAACTCCTCAAGGAAGAAAGTT
>NW_007462468.1:0-342 GCF_000475195.1 Diaphorina citri | reverse complement strand
CAAGAATGGGGTGCAATAGTCTTAGTCTATAGTTCTATACAGTGGACTCAGAAAAATACAAAATCAGAATCGTACAAATTCGAAAGTGTTCAGAAAAGTACAAAATCCTTCCACTGATATTCTACTACTGTTACTACAAGGTAGTATCCTTCTACAATATTTCTCGGAAATCTCGGAATGTAAAATCCATAATCACAAATACAGCACTGATAACGATGACCAGGAAAATAAGACACCTAATACGTAGGTACAGGTACACGTTTCATTAAAATGATAATAATGCTATGAATAATAGCGACGAGCTTTTTTTTTTTTTTTTTTTTTTTTTTTTTTTTTTTTTTT
>NW_007462467.1:0-342 GCF_000475195.1 Diaphorina citri | reverse complement strand
GGATTTCTTGATTATGTCCTTGATACTGGTTCCCAACTTGCCAATCACTCTGCCAACAGCACTCTGTAAATTATTTTATTTTAACAAAATATGTCTCTGTTGGCACAACGGGACTTTTTAGTCTAGTGTGAGAATTATAAAAGAATAACTACATACTCTTTTCAGTGGAATACTCAGTCAATGAATTGAAGAGAGAGTTGAAAATTTTAGGATCTCACTCAGAAAGGCTTTTTTAATATTCTTTGATAATTTGACTATAATGGCAATCTAGCCTACTGCTTGAGTAAAGAGGCTCTCCAGTTCTTGCTTGAGTAAAGAGACTCTCCAGTTCTAATCAAATTT
>NW_007462466.1:0-342 GCF_000475195.1 Diaphorina citri | reverse complement strand
CAAAATTTCGAATTTCCCGCCAAGTTTACAAGCTCATGAAGGCTCTGTGTTAAGTTACCACATCATTTTCCACACGCCGAGAATGGCCTATCTCAGCCCAGTACATAAACACAGCCTTACACAAATCACTCCATACTCACATGAAGAATTACGTCAAAAAAGAATAAGGGTTAATCTCATTATATTTCTTCTTGCCAGGTAACCCGCATCCTATTCCCTCTGATCATCGCTGAGGAGCACCCCATCAACCTGGTGGCCATCAAGATGCTTACCAAGGTAATCGAACAGAACGGTAAGGGTCCTGTAGAACTTTTCCTCCCCAACATCATGCCCGCCCTGCTG
>NW_007462465.1:0-342 GCF_000475195.1 Diaphorina citri | reverse complement strand
TTCCGATACTAAAAATTATACTAACAGGTTCAAATTATACTAGATCTAGTATAAATTATACTGATCTGTCAACACTGGAGAGAGAGAGAGAGAGAGAGAGAGAGAAAGACAGAGAGAGAGAGAAAGACAGAGAGAGAGAGAAAGAGAGAGAGAAAGAGAGAGAGAAAGAGAAAGAGAGAGAGAGAAAGAGAGAGAGACAGGAAGAGAGAAAGAGAGAGAGAGAGATGAAATCTAGAAACCAGAGAGTGATGAAGAGGGAGGAGGGAGGGTCGAGGTCTGTTTAACTCATCGTTTCCTAACCTGGGGGTGATTACCCCTCCAGAGGTAAAAATGACTTTTTAG
>NW_007462464.1:0-342 GCF_000475195.1 Diaphorina citri | reverse complement strand
AAGTACCTAATAGCTGCTTTGAACAAATTAAATCTTTTGCCCTTTTACCGCCTAGTCCAGTGCCGTAGATTTCAAGCAGTTTTAGGTAGTACTTACCTAAAATTGAAATATACGTCTTCTGAGGAATTCAGACAGTCAAAGCTATCTTGGTTTGAGATTCCTTGTCTTGTCACAAGGGCGACCATGGATCATTAACCCTTGCGGAGACCATCGACCTTCGCAGAAAAAATACTCAGCTCAATTTCTTGATTGTCTGAGAGGGTCGGTACTATGGTCGCAGCTATGACCAGTTCTCCGTTGAGGACGCTTCTATTCATTAGCATTGTTTATTTTCTCTTGGGT
>NW_007462463.1:0-342 GCF_000475195.1 Diaphorina citri | reverse complement strand
CCAGGCAATCTTTTCGCCCTTTGTTTGTAATTTTTTGTATTTATGTACCTACATTGAATTGAAACCAATAGAGTCTAAATAATAATCATCATCAGGAAATTGATGGGGTTTCCCAGAGGATGCAAAATAAGTTCAGCACAACTTGTTGGATATTGAATTGTCATCATGATATCCACATGTGAGGCAGCTTAACTCAGCATATCAATCAATTCTTCTGATAATAACATGTATTTTTTAACAACTTCCACCGATACGGTTTAGTGAAGGTACGTGGCTAACGTGGCCGATTTCAGATCACTTATGCTCTTTTTACGATGTACGATGGAGTAAAGGGGCTTTTCA
>NW_007462462.1:0-342 GCF_000475195.1 Diaphorina citri | reverse complement strand
AAAGGAGAGGAAGGAGAAAAATATAGGTAACAAAAAATATAGGTAACATAAAAAAAAAAAAAATCTGGTGTGAACATCACACGACTTTCCTTATCCTATTAAATGATGCTTATTTGAGTATTCTTTTACCTTACTTTTTACAATATCTCTAACCTTTTAGTCGGTATAGCTGAAAACCGCCAAAAAACTGTCGAAAACCGCCAAAAAGCGGTCAAAATACCGCCAACCACAGCACCTATCTCAACCAAAGTTTCGTGTCGCATGCTTGTCACATTTGACAGCTGCATGCCAAATTTCAAGTCTCTAGTTCTTACCGTTCTCGAGATATTTTGTTTACAGACA
>NW_007462461.1:0-342 GCF_000475195.1 Diaphorina citri | reverse complement strand
AAATAGGTAGAATGTAAATTATTTCAAATAAAGCAAATATTATCAATCAATCTCTCTCCCTCTCCCTATCTCTCTTTCCCTCTCTCTCTCTCCCCTCCTCCCTCTCTCTCCCTCCTTCTTGGTACAAGTTTGAGTATATTGGTACAAAATTGAGCTCTTTCTCCCTCCCCCTATCTCTCTCCTTCTCCTCCCTCTCTCCTTCTCCCTCTCTCTCCTTCTTCCCCTCCCTCTCTCCTCCCTCCCTCTCATCTCTCCCTCCCGCTTTCTCTCTCAATCGCGTTTTTGAACATATTTGTAAATGTAAAAATTAAAGATAGAGGAGCCAGCCTACTTAGCTTAGTT
>NW_007462460.1:0-342 GCF_000475195.1 Diaphorina citri | reverse complement strand
CTCAATTATTTCCAAGGAGCCATGTGCATGGAGTGAGGTTAGAATTTACTTCAACTTGATAGGCCTAACTTTCAGTTGATGTCAATAGATAGCGTAAGTATTTGTTTTGAAGTGAATGACTTTACTTACGAATCAATGTCAATGTCTTGTGAAAAACCACCAAGTTGCAGAGATTTTTCGCTCGAAACAACCAAACCACAGCACAATATGCACTGCTCGTCAACGTCTCGAAAACACGAACAAAAGTTCAAGTTGTATGCAAAAAACTAGCACTGAAAAGAGTCCAAATCAATAATAAAAACACTTTTCAACTAAGACAGAAAAAAATTGTGACTACTCTAC
>NW_007462459.1:0-342 GCF_000475195.1 Diaphorina citri | reverse complement strand
GAGTAAATTGGTCGCATCCACTGTTTAACATGTGGGTGAATAGTACATCCACCAATTTGAATGGAAATTATTAGAATATTAAATATTTGATATACCTATGTAATTTCTGAGATATGTATGTACCATTCTACCATTGTACCTATCTACCTACTTATAGGTTTATATCACCAAGAACCAAGAACGCAGGTGCTTCCATGCTTATACCTAACCCGTTTGTCAGACACAATCAGCGTCATTTCCTATAAATAACCTTTCCTTTGAAACCATCATGAGAAGTTAGTCATAATTATTTCAAAGCTCCTAGATATCCGTGCTGTGTAATCCCATTCAGGAGCTAAATAT
>NW_007462458.1:0-342 GCF_000475195.1 Diaphorina citri | reverse complement strand
TGACCACTACGCCACCGAGGCAGGACCACTACGCCAATGAGAAGTACCTAGATTCTTCTTGTCTTTCTTTTTGTTCACGTTCATTTTCTTAATTTTCTTCATCTTTTTATTCCTTTTCTCCCTCTTCTTCTTTGTCTTCTTCTTCCTTTTTCTTCTTCTTCACCTTCCTCCTCCTCTTCTTCTTCCTCTCCTCCTTGTTTTTGCCGTTGATAATTTTACCTTTTCTACACAAAGGTGTATAGAAAGCTATACTCATTTGCCGCTACTTCTTCATTTTCTCCTCCTCCTCCTCCTCCTCCTCCTCCTCCTCCTCCTCTTCTCTCTCTCTCTCTCTCTCTCTCT
>NW_007462457.1:0-342 GCF_000475195.1 Diaphorina citri | reverse complement strand
TTTATATCAGTACTTTTTTGTGGAGGGTAACTCTTGACGTTAATTTTTTAACACGAAGTGTTTTTTTGGGGGGTATATCACTATTTTTTGCTGTAAGTACTTACCCATCTAAGTTCATAGAGATTTAAAAAAATAAATGAACCTAATGTTTAAATAGGTACCCATGTAGTTTCTTCAGAAGTAAGCATATTCAGTATTTAGGTAGGTACCTATGTATCAACTCAGATTTCAGAGTCTATAATAGGTTGATAATAAATATAATTAATGAAGCGGTCAAACTTTCTTGACTTGGCGGGGCGGAGCGCTACCGCGCTCCTTAATAGGTAGTTAATACATGATATG
>NW_007462456.1:0-342 GCF_000475195.1 Diaphorina citri | reverse complement strand
GATGATATTCTTTCTATATAGCACTACTTATACTTATGCTTAAACTAATTAAGAGGTGATGTAGTGGTCAAAATGCTCGCCTGGTAAACAGGAGGGCGTGGGTTCATTTCCAGCAAAGGTATGGAATATTATGGTCAGTAAAATTTGAGAATTGGACCATAAATAGTGTTAGTAGGAGGAAAGAGGAGAGAAACAGAGGACAGGAAAATTTAGAGGAAGATTTCTCTTACCAAAAGAGAAGAATTTAGGTAAGGGAAAAGGGGGTACGGTTGGTCCAGTGGTAACGCGCTTGCTTGCCATGCAGAAGGTTCCGGGTTCGAATCCCACCATCGACAAAAATTT
>NW_007462455.1:0-342 GCF_000475195.1 Diaphorina citri | reverse complement strand
TACCAGGTGCTGCAAGTATATTGAACAATGTCCTACTTAGGAAGGTCTAAAAGAGCCATACGGTCATATGAAGATGCAATAGATAATACCTCGCGGTTACTGCATATTCTAAAAGCCATTTGGTACACCAAAGTCGGTAGTCGTGTGAAAGTTCTAACGTTAGGTAATCTTTTACATTCAGATGCGTGAATGGTGTTCCTTACTCCCAGAAATAGTACAATGCACAAACCGAGTATGAATGAGGACGAATACCAACTTACCAATCAATTCCTAAGTCCGACACTTTTATTAAGAGAGCACAATAGGATGACAAATTGGACTTTGCAATCAAAATGAATACAA
>NW_007462454.1:0-342 GCF_000475195.1 Diaphorina citri | reverse complement strand
GAAAAGGAGAAGCAAATTTAATATAAAATAATGACCTGAAATAATGACCTATTGAAAGAAATGGAGAAACAAATTTAAATATCAACTTAAGAAAGCAAACCTAAAGAATCATTACCTATTCTAACCTACGATTCCCCTTTTTATGCTAAAATTACTCCCAAAAAAAAGGATACCTACCTACTTATTTCTTTAACAATAATAACCAATATTTCTCTGGATACAAGATAGTCACAAAATTGGTCCATTAGTCGAAAATGAACACGAAAAAAAAAAATTGCAATAAAATTTAGCAAATTTCAACATAAACATGCACAAATAGCAAGAAAGAGAACACAAATAACA
>NW_007462453.1:0-342 GCF_000475195.1 Diaphorina citri | reverse complement strand
CAGAAAAGTTGTACCATTTTCCAGTAGTACAGGGAAAACCACTTTTGGGATCATAAAACTCAACTGATTGGCAATAAGGAGTACAAAAATTAGCTGACTGACCTCTAGGCAATATGCAAAATGGCGGTTTCTTTTGCCAAATGATGGAAACCGCCGTTTTGCACATGAGGACCAATGGAATTTTTCTTTTTTTTCTAAGACTTCTAGAAACTGAGATAAATCGATCTAAAAAATACCGGTAAATCGTGAAGTTTGACGTCTCAGCATAAGCTCGTCATGATTCATGACTCCCACTTTGTTTGTTTGTGCGCAAGCATTTCTGCGTATTTTGACATGAAATCT
>NW_007462452.1:0-342 GCF_000475195.1 Diaphorina citri | reverse complement strand
AACCAAGGACAAAAATAAGGTACGTATAACAAAAGGATAACATCTGACCCCCTTTACCAGGGGAAGATGAGTGAATCAGGGAACTAACTTCACTCCGTATTTCAAGAGAGAGACGGTCCTTCTAATTTACTTCTTAAGGTGTGTCCACAAGTCCAAACATAGTCAACCGGCCGTCGACTATGTGTGGACGCACCTTCAAAGACAGTGGAGTTATAGTATTTACTGATCTTAAAACTTGCAAAAACTGAGTTGTCCAGAACTCTAGGCATTGGCAATATTTAAATAATATGGGACATAATTTTCCCCTTGGTTAAGATATTAAAAGATTAACCATGAAGTGGG
>NW_007462451.1:0-342 GCF_000475195.1 Diaphorina citri | reverse complement strand
TTGTGCTGTGCACTTCCAGTTAGTTAGACGGGAACGGACAAGGGAGGAAGAGAAAGCTCTACATTTTATTGACGGTAAAAACCGAGGCGGTGATGCTGAGTAAGAACCGTGGATAACTTTCATCAAAGGCTTAGGTCGAGTTTTACCACCGTGGATTGTCCCAGGATTGAGTTCAATCCGAGGTTCACCTCGTTAAGTATGCGTACCTACCTATAGGGAAATCCTCGTTTCATCTCAATACCAAGTCTGTAACCAGTAGTAACCTCAACTGACGGGGCCCTTCATTTGGAATTCCATAGTTTTTTGAAGAGAATTGCATTAGTTTTGAGCGAAAAGTGGAAA
>NW_007462450.1:0-342 GCF_000475195.1 Diaphorina citri | reverse complement strand
AAAATAATATTAATATCTAATTGACCCACACTATGGTTTGAGGCACTCGTTTCAGTTGATAGAAACGACTGTCCAGACCCGAAGCCAATGGGCGACAATATAAAGAGAGTGCTTAAAACCAAGTGAGAATTTTCTTCAAGGGATGGTTATTTTGAATCCCCACAAAACTTGTGTCATATAGGTATTGCTATGTCACTTTTCAAAAATGTTCCAGAATGCAAGGATGCAACTACCCTGATTAGCAATTAGCGTGTCCGGCACTGATGAATTTGGACAGAAATTCCCTCCTTTATTTGCTACTTTACAACACGGACATAAATTTGATCTTTTGAATAGTGGGTC
>NW_007462449.1:0-342 GCF_000475195.1 Diaphorina citri | reverse complement strand
CCAGGATATGACATTGTTTAAAGAGTTAATCTGAAAATAAGAAAAGATACAATAAAATTAAAATCAAAATGAGACATTTGTTGTGTATGATGGTGGTTTCGAACCAGTGTATTTCGGTTTTCCAATATCCAATATTGGCTAGAGTGAATTGAGTCAATCCTCAGTCTTGATTTTCACTCTGGTGAGTCTACACAAAATAAATTCGTTCCAATGTTCTATTTTCAAAGTGATCTTTTCTTACTACATTAGAACTCCAACTCAACTTTTTTATAATAGCAAAAGTACAAGTTTAGTGATTTTTTTAATAGACAATTTGGTCCGACATCCTTGAAATGATGTTGA
>NW_007462448.1:0-342 GCF_000475195.1 Diaphorina citri | reverse complement strand
CAAGGCAGACGTTCTACAATCCAAGCTAACTAGCTGCTCTAATGGTCTATTTAGTCTATTAGAATCAATTACCTTGAGTGGTTTCTTAAAGTCGTTGGTCGTATACTGGGCCAACTCCCGTATCGTATCCTCTACAATGTTGTCTCGCGATACTTCCACTTCTAGATATTGGTTGAGCGTATGAGGGTTGAACGTTTGTAGGAATAGGTAGAAGTTGGTTTGGTTCATGGCGTGCTCCATCTGTATCCGTTGGTCCATTTCTAAGAGTGTGGTTTTAGCCTGAAAGGAGAGTGTGGAGTAGGGTTGTGAAATGAGACTTTTTCTTTTGTAGCCTACCTAACC
>NW_007462447.1:0-342 GCF_000475195.1 Diaphorina citri | reverse complement strand
AACCCCATTTTTGTCTCATGTTTGTGTGTTTTTAAGAGGATCTGGATATTCTGGATCTACCTTTATAAATTGAGTATTCGACCACAGTAATATGTAGTAGTAGTCTACTGCTGGATTAAAGGGACTTTTCAGTCCTATACGAGCAGTATAAACAAGCACTATTATTGGTTCATTAGTGGTTACTATCTCTTCAAGAATCAGCGATATATAAATTGGGTAATTTACCCTTTTTCCCTAATCGGAATACGATAATAGATTCTCAGAAGAGACAAAGGATTAATACACCGGTTTCGAGTATCATGAGAGTGTAATCCGAAACTCACCAATTATGCATGTTTCATC
>NW_007462446.1:0-342 GCF_000475195.1 Diaphorina citri | reverse complement strand
AAGAGTTGTAAATTCTTCAAACGTAAGAAGTTGAGCACCAATCACACGTCGTAGGTGATGTTTTGCAGACTTAATGCCTGATTCCCAGAGGCCTCCAAAGTTGGACGCTGCAGGTGGATTGAAGATCCATTTGACTTGACGTTGAGCTAAGGTATCAGATATCTCTGTGCAGTTCTCTTGAAGTAAAGTATAAACTTCAGATAATTCTCGAGCACTAGCGGTGAAATTCGTGCCGTTGTCGCTGTAGATGCAACGAGGTAGACCACGACGTCCAATGAAACGGTCGAGTGCGGCGAGGAATGCGGCAGAGGATAGATCCGAAACTAGCTCCAAATGAATGGC
>NW_007462445.1:0-342 GCF_000475195.1 Diaphorina citri | reverse complement strand
TATGCTTAGCCTAATCAAACTTGAAATAGGTAACCATTATGTTTGTGGTAGCATTTCGTTAGCTATTGGTTGGTTTAGGTATCAAGTTATTGTAGATATTTGTTACCATCTCTAGAACTTACCTAATACCTCAACCTACCTATAACTAACTTATGTACCTACTACCGATGTACCGATGTAACTTATGTACCTACTACCGATGTACCGATGTAACTTATGTACCTACTACCGATGTAACTTATGTACCTACTACCGATGTAACTCATGTACCTACTACCGATGTACCGATGTAACTTATGTACCTACTACCGATGTAACTTATGTACCTACTACCGATGTAAC
>NW_007462444.1:0-342 GCF_000475195.1 Diaphorina citri | reverse complement strand
GGGAAATTTTTTTTTTTTTTTTTTTTTTTTTTTGAAAACTACAATAACAGCGATACCCCCGGTATTTTATTAGAAAATAAATCAGTCTTCTTCCGAACAAAAAAAGTCAACAGAGAGAAAAAAACAAAAGTTCTAGAAAAAAAACGAGAACACACCAATCCGTGGCACAGTTTGTTGAATTGAGGAGAATATTTTCCATCTTATTGCGAATGGAAAGCACGAGTTTCACGGGATAATAACGAAAACGGAGAAAAAAACTTACCAACATTTATTTTTCGAACAACACAAAAAAGTGAAAACTTTTCATATTTTGACCCGGCTTAAAGTTTCTAAATTCTAAAC
>NW_007462443.1:0-342 GCF_000475195.1 Diaphorina citri | reverse complement strand
GAGGAGAAACCCAGAACCGCACTCCGAGAAAAGACTTGAAGGGGCATCGAAAAGGTGATAAAACGAAAAGAAACAACGCAAGGAGTTGGGGCGAATTAAAGTTGGGGAAAACTATCCCCGTGAAAGGTGTTAAATAAAATGCACTAAAAACTATAGATACTGGTGTCACGATCTGGCGGATTATTTCGGTACTGTTTGAATCTTAGTTGCTCCTCCAGCAAGTGCTGCACCTAGCAGTAATAATATTAGGTTGAAATGAAAACATTGGTCTACGTGACTTTTTGGATATTTTTTATTGTGTCATGGAAAACTCTGAAGAAGAGTCGTCTGGAATTTTATGTG
>NW_007462442.1:0-342 GCF_000475195.1 Diaphorina citri | reverse complement strand
GTTCAATATGGGTCATTTACCTCCCATCTCCCATTAAATTTGAGTTTACGAGAGGAGTTCTGTAGGAGGAAGGTATTATTAGAGGGAAAATGTACTGTGGGAGGGAATAGGGGGGGAAGCTTGCACAAGTGTATAAGAGTTCTTGTAAGTTTACATCCATTAGTGAGCACTTCAAATTTTAGGTTAGGGAGGAATGGGAAAAACTCCTTTTCATTTTCCTTAATGCACTTCTAGTGTTTGCTATGTAGATCCCATAATATCCAAAAACCCTCAGAGCATCAAGTTCAGTGAAAACACTACTTTGGCGATTACCTACATAAACTTATTACCTACTTTTTAAGC
>NW_007462441.1:0-342 GCF_000475195.1 Diaphorina citri | reverse complement strand
CATTCATGGGTGATTGATGTGAGCATGTTGTAAGTAATTGGGTTTATTGATTTGGTTCAGGAGTCTGATATATGAGGCAGGAACGACAGTACCCTACCTGCTATGTGAGTATGTGTTACTTGGGACGCGATAGCTTCATATAGGAATCTTAAATCTAGATCAGGCAGGTACCTCATGTTGTGATTTAGATCTGTATCTATATGATGTGCTTATGGTTATGGTCATAGGATATACACTTGAGAATCAAGTATCGAGTAGCGTTGAAAGCTCCTACTTACTATGGAGCCATTGGAGTTCACCTACTATGTGTCGATAGAGTTCTTTATGTGTACCTCTATTTCG
>NW_007462440.1:0-342 GCF_000475195.1 Diaphorina citri | reverse complement strand
GAAAAGATTATTGAAATGTGGAAATTGATTGCAAAAGAGGCACTTAGTAATGTTGAGATATCCACAAAAGTCTTCTTGAGATTAGATTAGAAATTGGGATGTTGTCAAAGTGGAAGGAAAAAAAAGAAACTTCAATGTACCTACCTAAGTACATATGTATAAGTGTTAGAAGTTACCAATAAAGAGGTGATCTGGTGAGGACATTAAATTTGAGGAGCTGTTTTCAAACCAGCTTCCTAATTTTGCGCCAGCTTCACGGAACTTGTCACCCATCCCTGCTCGCCGTTGCTTAGTTTCAGTGTCCTCCGCATCTTCGTCACTGATTTGTACAAGTTCAAGATA
>NW_007462439.1:0-342 GCF_000475195.1 Diaphorina citri | reverse complement strand
AAGGCTTGTCTACTACTTCCCATGTATCATTTTCTACAATGGAGTCTAATTCACTTTGAATAGCTTGTTGCCAAAAAAACTTTGTCATGCCTAGATTCAACTTCATCAAAATCAATAGGTACATCAATACATGCATTGTATGCCATGTATAATTCATAGTCTTCAAATCTTTTAGGCAAATTTCTTTGTCTTTTGTTCAAATGGTTAGATTGATTTTCAATCGGAATTTGATTTTCCTCTGATTCAGATTTTGTTTCAAGTTGCACCTCATCATTTTGATCTATATCATCACCACTCACATTCTCTTGATCAGAGTCTACTCTTGTTACAGTTTCACTACAA
>NW_007462438.1:0-342 GCF_000475195.1 Diaphorina citri | reverse complement strand
AATAGAATAGAATAGAATAGAATAAAGAATTAAAGATAAACACAAACTACCTACACCACAGCACCACCCCTTTTATTTTATGTACACGACTATAAGACTAAGGGTGAATATTAAAATTAAAACACAATGATGAAATATGAAAATAAAATGAGAGAGAGAGAAAGAGAGGAGAGGAGAGAGGAGAGAGAGAAAGAGATAAAGGAGATGGGGGGAGAGAGAGAGGGGATGAGAAATAAGAAAGAGAGTTGGAGAGTAAGGGAGAGAGAGAGAGATAGAAATGTGGAAAGTGCGGGAGAGTAAGAGAGAGAGAGATAGGAATTATTATTTTAATTTCCACAACCG
>NW_007462437.1:0-342 GCF_000475195.1 Diaphorina citri | reverse complement strand
TCCCGGGGTTCCGTCAGGGGGTGAGATGTGTCGAGTTGTACAATGGCAATGTTGTTATCTGAGAGGTCCACGAGTAAACTGTCCGGTATGATGGCGCCCAGCGTCTGTGAAGGATTGAAAGTTTAGTGGGTTACATCTCAAAGTCAGCTTTTAACAAATAAACACACTGGAATGGATCAAATAACCAATCAATTGCAATAATAAAAGCCCGATTTTTGGAAATTTCAAGATTTATGGAGACTAAATCAAATCAAAAATTTCCAAGATTTCTTCGAGTTACTTAACCAACTTGGAAAGGGGTAAATGTATTAATATCTATTAATAAAAAATATATAAAGGGAA
>NW_007462436.1:0-342 GCF_000475195.1 Diaphorina citri | reverse complement strand
TTTTCGATGGTCAGTTTTTAGTGCCAAAACACGTTTTGAGGTCCCTAGAGCCTAAATACAAAGTTTCAGCCATTGGTTTCAGCGTGTGTGTGTCTGTCTGTCTGTCCTTGTCTGTCTGTAAACAAAATATCTCGAGAACGGTAAGAGCTAGAGACTTGAAATTTTGCATGCAGCTGTCAAATGTGACAAGGATGCAACACGAAACGTTTGGTTAAAATAGGTGCTGCGGTTGGCGGTATTTTGACCGCTTTTTGGCGGGTTTTGTTCGCTTTTTGGCGGTTTTCAGCTATATCGACTAAACGGTTAGAGATATTGTAAATGTTACAACAGAACACCCAAATA
>NW_007462435.1:0-342 GCF_000475195.1 Diaphorina citri | reverse complement strand
TTAACTTATTTCAAGTCTTTCCCAGGGGAGAGGGGTTTTTCTCACCTCTAGCTTTGATTGTATTGATTTTTTCCGCGAACGTTGGGCGTTGGGTCAAGCGCGCAGCGCGAGTTTCATTTTCATTTATTGAACAAGGGAACCAGGACGCGAAGCCATTAAGCCAAGCCGTTTTTCAGTAGCCTTGGGATACATTCCAGTATTTTTTCAGTTTTTTTTTTCCAGTTTTTTTCCTTAACCTGTTTAGTTTTTCCTTGATGTGTACCAAATATTTCACATAGCACTTTGTATTTGTAACCAGATTTGTCATTTGGGTGAGTGAAACTTGTACCTTGGTTGTTGGTT
>NW_007462434.1:0-342 GCF_000475195.1 Diaphorina citri | reverse complement strand
AAATCAATCTAGTAAAGGCCATTATTAATGAAACAACACTTCACACAGTGTATAAACATTCATGAGAATGTGTAACAACATAATATATGAGATGTTTTTGAAGTAATAAACTACAGCCAAGAGCTATTGTTCCCCATGAGGTATTTACATCGTGTAACAGTGTTATGGCCTGAACAGATTTAGCGTTGACAGTTATAATTATACCCATAAAAAATATTTAACTAAATACAAATAGACTTATTGCAGAAAAGCTAGATAGGAAATATGAATGATTCTAATAGAGTCTAATTTTTGAGATTTTAGTAAGTACAAAAATTGATTATTCTATGATAGCGATAATAA
>NW_007462433.1:0-342 GCF_000475195.1 Diaphorina citri | reverse complement strand
CGATTCGGCGTGAAAAATCACATTGATTAGAATATTCACATCCGAATGACCAAATGTTTTCGATGTCTCTTACAGTTTACGAAATAAGGGTTAAGCAACAATGTCTTTGGTTAATATCAGGATGGGTGACTATCCGATTTTTACCAAATTGTTACAGTCGCGTCCTTGGACCATACTGGGATAGCATACCAAATTTCATCGCTTTACGACAAACCGTTCTTGAGATATTTTGTTCACAACCTTTTCAACATTTTCCACGAAATCAGGGTTAAGTAACAATTACTTTGGTTAATATCTGGATGGGTGGTTATCCGATTTTTACCAAATTGTTACAGTCGCGTC
>NW_007462432.1:0-342 GCF_000475195.1 Diaphorina citri | reverse complement strand
AGCCTGCGGACTTTCAGACTTGCACATTAAAGATAGTGGAACTTTGGGGACTCCCTTATCTGGGTTAAGTACATACGTTCGAAGTTATTCCGTTCAAAGTATTGGGTACCAGGGATTTTCTTCGTTATTCTTAATTCTGACTCGAGACAGAAATACGGGGATTAAAACTTGGACTCCTACAAGGTTTATGGTTATTGCAGCGAAAACCGACTGTCACTGAGAAAGCTTTAGAGCAATACAGGGAAACGGAAAAAAGGAAGGCTGGTAATCCAAAAGCTCAAGGATCAAAGTCAATAATAAAAGGGTTTTGGCCATATTTCTAGAAATGAAAAATGTCATTTC
>NW_007462431.1:0-342 GCF_000475195.1 Diaphorina citri | reverse complement strand
AAATCGCCCTAATCCTCAGAGTTAGCTTTTTTTGCATGGAGCAAAGCACAAAGAGTACCTAATTTAGCTAAAGGTATTGGAGTTAGCCCTGGGGGCCCGGTGATAGGCCGGCCCTGGATTCGACTGTTTGGTCATTCAATAGATTTGTAGAGTGGACTTTCAGGAGTTTCAATTTGCAGATAGGTATCTACACTTATACCTATCTACGAGATGTCTACGAAAGTATACATGGTACCTACGCTTATAACTAGGTATCTACGGAAGTACCAATACGTACGATCACCAATTGGATTGTTTGTTAGAGAGAGGAATATTGATAAAATTGATAGTGAATGCGTAGAG
>NW_007462430.1:0-342 GCF_000475195.1 Diaphorina citri | reverse complement strand
CTGCATATAAGGTCTCGACTAGAATCGTTGGTGAGCGAATTGAACTGTGTTCCGACACCTAATTTTTGATCAGAGTATGATATTTAGAAAGCTGAGAAAACGAGCTTTCCAACCATGTATGTCACATTTGGACGAAATTTCTCAAAGCTCCAGTGTGAATGAAAGTTCGCGCGAAAAAAATTCCCATATACCGCATATAAGGTCTCGACTAGAATCGTTGCTGAGCGAATTGAACTGTGTTCCGACACCTAATTTTTGATCAAGGTATATTATTTAGAAAGCTGAGAAAACGAGCTTTTCAACCATGTATGTCACATTTGGACGAAATTTCTCTAAGCTCCA
>NW_007462429.1:0-342 GCF_000475195.1 Diaphorina citri | reverse complement strand
AGTGTCTAGTTAGTAGTTAGTACCCACAGCTTCACAGATCAAGTTCAATTAGAGATTCATGGATCTTGGTATGAAGACTATGAAGGAAATTAGTAGCTTTTCTCCTATAATAAATCTACTTACTTATAGTAAGTGTACTATGATAATATCAGTAATATGTAGTGGTGAGTTTAATCCAGAGACTATCTCACTACTTAGCCTTTGGCGATCTTTTGTCTGATGGCTGGAGGATATAACAAATTAATGTAGTAGGTAGACAAGATGAATTTACTGTTTGGTGGATGTAACAAATTTACTGTTTGGTGGATGTAACAAATTTACTGTTTGGTGGATGTAACAAAT
>NW_007462428.1:0-342 GCF_000475195.1 Diaphorina citri | reverse complement strand
TGATTTCGCCAAGTCTACAGGGTGATCGAAGCGAGTTTAGGGTGGTAACTTTGACCACTTGAGGGGTGGTCGAAAATTCTGATCAAAACCGCGATTTTGCTGTCAATTGTGCCGGGTTTTCAACGGTAATTGCCTCTATTTTAATTTCGCCAGGGGCAGAGCTTTGAAATTTTATTCCTTGGGAAAGCACCCATCAATATTCATCTAATGATCCCGTGTATAAAAGGAAGAACCAAGTACTGACTTGATTCGCCAAAGATGTGTTTTAGAACAAATCGCTGAAAATCGGTGGGTTCACCAAAAACCAAATAGCATACTAGACAAGATTTTGAAAATCATTTG
>NW_007462427.1:0-342 GCF_000475195.1 Diaphorina citri | reverse complement strand
CAGACAGACAGACAGACCGACCGACCGACAGACGACACCGAAGCGAATACAATAGTCCGTCCCTTATACCTTTTTATTCTATTGTAATAATAAAGGAAGGACGGACTAAAAATCCATCCTCGCCGGGAATCAAACTCTCGAAATCTCTTAATGAATAGGCGAGAGAACACACACCACTCTCGTGTGAAAGAGACTTCGCATTTGTTTACATTTTTGAGCTTCCATATTTCACCGCGCGTGGCAGCACCTTCTTGATAAAGAAATTCCCTTATCAGCTGTTTGGCCCGAATGACTGATCAAGTGATTTCTTTTGGTGTTTTTCTGCCTGTTTTTATTTTTTCT
>NW_007462426.1:0-342 GCF_000475195.1 Diaphorina citri | reverse complement strand
TCCAGATTTAATTAACAAAGTTTTTTATTATGCAACAAAACATTTTCCTTTTTCCATTGGAAAAAAAGACTTTCTTTTCCCCCCGGGTTTTGCGAATCCTTTAACATTCTTTCTATTTAGACTCGTGTTCTCTCCGTATCACAGCCTTGTCACGTTGACAGGTTTCTTCCATGTAAAACGTCAACATGGAAAAAACATGAACTTACGTAGGTAGAGGTAGACTAATAACCTAAAGCCTTCGACAGCATAATCTGAGAGACAAAATATATGAACATTCTACATATTACCCATAGTCCTATACTGTACCAAATGTACCTTCAAAATCCTGACGTTGTCTTTAGA
>NW_007462425.1:0-342 GCF_000475195.1 Diaphorina citri | reverse complement strand
TGAAGAGGCTCCTTTTTCCGAGAAAATTCTACAGTTCACTGAACCACTAGTAATTTAACGAGGAATTTTCAATCTCCAGAAACATTTTTCCATACGTACCTACGTGACATTAATTTAAGGTGTGTCCACACACAGTCGACGATCATCGATCAATGTGCACCGACGGCTGGTCGATTAAGTTTGGACACACCTTCAGGTGCGGTGGGTCACCTCACGACGTCCACCACCTATTCAACTGCCAGACCTTCCAACCATCCTGGACCGAACAGCCTTGTGGACCAATCCTGTAGAGGTGGCGCAGTTCCTGGGCTTAGAAACGGAGATGTAGTCGCCAACATTAGC
>NW_007462424.1:0-342 GCF_000475195.1 Diaphorina citri | reverse complement strand
CGTTCTGACTGTATCGCATCATGCCGAAGTCACCTGACGAGGAAGAAGAGGAAGAGAAGAAGAGAATTAACAAAGAGGAAGAAGAGAATTGACAAGAGCAGATATTATTAACCTACAATAAACATAGGTAAAGAACGTATACACGAAATAAATAATGAACGTGGACAATCAAGAATGGTTGTCTATAACACAAAGAAACTGCATTTACATTTACATTAAGTCGGGATTTTCCCGTAGACCTATTTTGACTTGAAAAATCGTTTCGCAAAAAACTGATTGCTCCACCATCCACCATAACTTTTGAACGGTTTCCAATATTGATTTCTTCAAATGGTTTAACTT
>NW_007462423.1:0-342 GCF_000475195.1 Diaphorina citri | reverse complement strand
TGGTTTAATGTAAGACCACCTTTAGGAAAATCCTGCCACAGAAAAAAAGTGAGTCAACCATATTTTACTATAATCTACTGCAGATTTCTTACCCAACTCTCATTCCCTCTTCAATATCAGTGGGAGCTACTGAATCAGCCAGATCCACTACAAACTTGGCAAACTGTTTAACATTGATAATGTACTTTGGATTTTCAGAGTCAGCATTAATGATTTTGGTACATCTGGCAACCTGGAAAAAATAATAAATTCACAACTTTAAACAAGAGTTAATAAGTACCTAACGTGAGTTTTACAACCATAATCAACATTAATTTTGCAGTCAATATACAAGTAGACAAC
>NW_007462422.1:0-342 GCF_000475195.1 Diaphorina citri | reverse complement strand
GAGAATGAAAGAAGAGGAAGACCAATCCTTGACATTGAGAGAAAGAGAACTATTGAAAAAAGAAAGAGAAATGAGAGAGAAACTGAAGAATGAATCTAACAATGTTCTAATTTATACCAATGCTTTACCTAACATTACTAACACTAGCAATGCATTCGAAAATACTAACAAGCTAGGTGAAGCAGAGAATATCCATATCCAACCTTTGCAAAATGACAAACAAGAAATACCATCTTACCAAATCATCAATGAAAACAAAGATGTTCGCAATAGCATCAAATTCAATAATCAACTGACGAGTACAGTTAAACCTTTCATACATCTGTTAAACCACGAGAAAAT
>NW_007462421.1:0-342 GCF_000475195.1 Diaphorina citri | reverse complement strand
TGGAGAACTCGGTTGATCACAGGCCAAACGGACAGTACGAGTTGAGTCCCTGACGAAACCTTTTGCTTCTTTTGTTACCTAGGTAAATGTGCATTGAGCAGAATTAGAGAAAAGCTGTTTTGGTGGAACTGGTGTCATGACACGTGAAAATGAACATGAAGTTAAGATGCAACAGATAACTAGGACCTTCAACTCATAATAGATCAGTTACGCTGTCTTGGTGAGGTTTCAAAGTCAAAGAGTAGAAAAAGTGAGGAACTAGGGATTTTTTCTTTTTCTTTAAATTCTTCTAGATCCCGAGATAAATCGATTTAAATTAAAAAATACCGGTAAATCTTATTG
>NW_007462420.1:0-342 GCF_000475195.1 Diaphorina citri | reverse complement strand
CTGACAGACAGACAGACCGACACCGAAGCGAATACAATAGTCCGTCCCTTATACCTTTTTTATTACTATTGTAATAATCAAGGAAGGACGGACTAAAAATTGACGGACTGCCCTTTGGGTTGCCAAAACGACACAGCATATTTCTCAGACAAAATTGTTACAATTAAAATGAGATATATTTAATTTTAATTTAATTGAAAGATCTACATTTATAATAAAATACAGGAGATCAGTTTACATAATTGATAAAAAAAGGAAAAATACAATAAAATGAAATAAAAATAAAATATAAGATATAGGTAATAATAAAACGCTGTCAAAATGTTTTGACTCCGGGGGCGG
>NW_007462419.1:0-342 GCF_000475195.1 Diaphorina citri | reverse complement strand
AATTTCTTTTTATAAACGATGACAAGGGCAATTTTGAAAAGGTGCACACTTTGACTTTTTTTACTTATAGCATCTACACATTACACATATAGGTAACTTGATAAATTAGCTGTATAATGCAACACCCTATGCTAGGCCTTCACTTAGATTTATAACATCAATAGTTTTTTTTTTCTTCTGTGCCATCTAAAACACAACAAATATAAATCACAAACAATAAATCAACCACTCTCACCCCATAACAATAAATCAGCCACGCTCACCTCATAAATCATCCCTAAAGAGGAATTTAGCTAAACACTTATGTAAAAACATTGATTGGTTAAAGATATAGAACCTAGT
>NW_007462418.1:0-342 GCF_000475195.1 Diaphorina citri | reverse complement strand
AAAATGACTTGACTAAAACTCGAACCACCAAACTCCACATCGAAAGTTACCGTGTTAACCACTGCACTACAAAGGTTGGTTGGGGATGAACGGAGAAACCAAAGTTTTTCGTTATTATTCGTACCATCTTTTCCTCTTCAGAAAACATTTCTTTCCTTCCTATAGGATAAGGCAAGTGGAAATCGCGTTTTTTTTGCAGATACGAGGGCTTCACTTCTAAAGGTCGTCGACCCTACATTTTCTACTACTACGAACTTTGCTTTTCGATTTTCTGTTTCTGATACAGGTTGCGCTCGAAAATATATTCGTGCCAGTATGTCGGTCATTGGAGTTCTACCGCCC
>NW_007462417.1:0-342 GCF_000475195.1 Diaphorina citri | reverse complement strand
TAGATTCACCTCGTCCATCGACGGCGACGACTGAGAGTTTACACCGTGTCAAGGGGTTTCTTTGACGTCACCCATTTGATTTACAAAGGCCAGTTTAACTCTGGATTAACGAAAAACTCGGGCATAAACATCGGGCATAAACAAAAATGCAGTTATTCTTTTGATGACCTATTTGCTTTCGGCGCACAATAATGACTGTAATAAGTAATAAGGTATGGAGAAGGAGAGGAAGAAGAATAACTTTAATATCTGGAAGGAATTTTCATTGTGTTAAGCATAAATGCTTGTCACAAATGTCGTTCCCTGCTTAATGCACTACGCTAAATTTTATGACTTGACTTG
>NW_007462416.1:0-342 GCF_000475195.1 Diaphorina citri | reverse complement strand
TAGACATTATCAAACATAGCGCCGCGCCGCTCAAAGAAAAAATGTCTCCTAAATTTGCTGACGAAATGACTCATATATATTATGTCAAACTTGAATCACATTGTGTGTTCTACTAGGTCGAGAAATATTCGGTAAATAGGTAATCAAAATCAAAACGAAAGAAAAGTTTCTCATTAAAATTGGTTTGAGAAACAGATTGGATCCGAATTTCGAGTGTCTAATCACACACGACGTTTGAATGCCGATGGGCATGTGATATTTCTGAGTGAATCACACAAATATCTCGAAACCTATAAATCAATATCTTAATGATAGAGTAGAACATCTTCTGGGCTTTGGACT
>NW_007462415.1:0-342 GCF_000475195.1 Diaphorina citri | reverse complement strand
CTGATCAAATGGGACTAAAATATCTGTTCATTCCAGCTAGCTAACACAGCTGAAGAATAAGGGATAAGGTGTGCATTTGGCTGGCGTCTCCACAAAAATTGTTAAAATTTTCACAGAATCAGCATTGTTAACCTTTGGTAAGCTGAGAGTTGGGATCTTGATCTCCAACCCTGAATATATTTTTTTAGTTCATGAGGGATACCCATCTCTTTTTAAGGCTCAAAGACAATCACCTAAGGTTTGAGTTCTCTAGAAAATTTTAGTCCCTTAAAAGCCATCTCTGGCCAGTTTTCGTGATTCCGCCATCCCGTAAGGTCGCCACTGAATTTGGAAATGGCCAAC